>NC_142013.1:39015023-39300023 GCF_049901735.1 Notechis scutatus
TTCACAGATGAAAGCAGGTTCACACTGAGCACAGGTGACAGACGTGACAAGGTCTGGAGACGCTGTGGAGAACGTTCTGCTGCCTGCAACATCCTCCAGCATGACCGGTTTGGCAATGGATCAGTAATGGTGTGAGGTGGCATTTCTTTAGGGAGCTGCACAGCCTTCCATGTGCTCACCAGAGGTAGCCTGACTGCCATTAGGTACTGAGATTAGATCCTCAGACCCTTGTGAGACCATATGCTGGTGCTGTTGGCCCTGGGTTCCTCCTAATGCATGACAATGCTAGACCTCATGTGGCTGGAGTGTGTCAGCAGTTCCTGCAAGATGAAGGCATTGATGCTATGGACTGGCCCACCCGTTCCCCAGACCTGAATCCAATTGAGCACATCTGGGACATCATGTCTCGCTCCATCCACCAATGCCACATTGCACCAGAGACTGTCCAGGAGTTGGGGGATGCTTTAGTCCAGGTGTGGGAGAAGATCCCTCAGGAGACCATCCGCCACCTCATCAGGAGCATGCCCAGGCGTTGTAGGGAGGTCATACAGGCACGTGGAAGCCACACACACTACTGAGCCTCATTTTGACTTGTTTTAAGGACATTACATCAAAGTTGGATCAGCCTGTAGTGTTTTTTTCCACTTTAATTTTGAGTGTAACTCCAAATCCAGACCTCCATGAGTTGCTAAATTTGATTTCCATTGATAATTTTTGTGTGATTTTGTTGTCAGCACATTTAACTATGTAATGAACAAAGTGTTTAATGAGAATATTTCATTCATTCAGATCTAGGATGTCTTATTTTTGTGTTCCCTTTATTTTTTTGAGCAGTGTACATTTACAATCAGGTATTTCAATTCTTTACTATATATTTCAGGTAAAATTCCCAGTAAAAATATCTCTGGTTTCAAGTCTATATGCTTTTTTGTCATTTTTTCCGACCACGTGTGGATTTTAGTCCAATATTTTTTGGCATCCGCACAAGTCCACCACATATGGTAATATGAGCCAGGTATCTGATGACATTTCCAACATTTTTCAGATTTGTTCTTGAACATTCTTGCTATTCTTGTCGGAGGAAAATGCCACCTGTAAAACATCTTATACAAATTTTCTTTATATGCTGTTGGCCATTGTCATTTTATAATTTTGAGACCACAATTTTTGCCATTTCTCTAGATCAATCCCATATCCAAAATTCTTCCCCCAAGCAATCATTATTTCTTTAACTTGTTCTTCTTCTAGTTTAATTTCTAATAAATATCCATACAATTTTTTAATCACCTTTTCATCAGTACCTGTCAAAATCTTATCTAAGTCAGTCAGTTTATCATAGAAACCTTCTGTTTTAGAATCTTTGTCATACCTTGAATGTAATTGCGCATATGAAAACCAATTCATCTTTATACCTTGTTCCTCTAATTTTTGCACAGATTTAAGTTCACCCTTTTCATTCAATATTTCACTATATCTAACTGTTTGTTCCTTTTTGTATATTATAGGATAAGAAAATGCTTCAATAGTTGATAACCAGACTGGAATTTTCAAATAACATTGCCTTTTAGTCTTCTCCCAGTTTAACCATAGAGACTCCTGTATATCATGTCTTCTAAAATACCCCTGTGTTTTAGTTCCTTTATACTATAGAAAAGCATGCCATCCCAACAACAGATCATGTCCTTCTAGTGTCAACAATCTAGTATTTCTTAATGTTATCCATTCCTTAACCCACATCAAATTTGTAGCTTGGTAATACAACTCCCAATTAGGCAAACCAAATCCTCCTCTTATTCTGGCATCTTGCAAAAGTTTTAACTTTATTCTTGCTTTCTTACCTTGCCATATATATTTCAACACAATTTTATTTAAATCATCAAAATAATCTTTTCCAAGCCTAACTGGAATTGTTTGGAACAAATATAAAATTCTGGTTAGTATATTCATCTTGATTTTTGATATTCTCCCTATTAATACTATTAATTACAATGTTGAAGTCTGGCTTGTTTATTATATCTGATAAATTTGTGCTGAATTGATATTTGTTGTGCGGTTATTGGGTTACTGGCTGCTAGTCTGTTCCATTAAGAGGAATATCTTCATTGAGAACAACTTTTTCCCCAATTCCACCTTTCTCTTCTTTTTTCCTTATTTCCCTTTTTTGTTTTGTTGAATTAAATAAAGACAAGAGGAAAAGAACACAATAAACTATTCTGCACAAATAGATTACAGTAGCAATGGATTGCTTCATTAATCCCAATTGTATAGACAGATTTTATTCCCATAATTCATCTTCCTATCTATGCTTCACCAGTGATCATAGCTTTCCTGTTAAGTTATTTATTATAAGGGAGGAAATCCAGGGTTTTTTTTCCCATTAAAGGAATCGGTTTGTCGGATCCTTTAGACAAATCTCTCATCCTTAAGGTAAGTGTTTTTGTTAGATGAAGTCTAAAATCTCATAGGATCTTGCAAATGGATTGCATTTTCCCTAAGGCTCCAACTTTTTCCATAGCTTTGCAAGTCCTTCGCTTTATTTTTGCCTTTCACAGAGTTATACAACAATACTAGTATTAGACTAGTATGGTTGTATTAGACTAAACCAAAGTGATTTTACTTGTCTTCCTTATTCTTTTTAAAAGGCCAAGCCAAAGTCCAAAGATTATATATTCTTTCACCCCATCTTATCCAGGCAGGTGCACATTATAAAAACACAGCATTATTTGTAATATAAATATTATAAAGTAATACATTATTACTATTGTATTTGCAGTAGATAGACATGCTGCTGGTGTGCATAGGAAAGGAAACCATTTACTTTTAAGAAGTTTTCAATACGAGTGCCCTCTCTGTCCTTACTAGCTTCCCAAGTCTTTTTCATAAATGGCCTGTGCCAATGGCTAGTTGTGCAGGCACACATAATTCATTTTACTGAGATGAAAGAGGGAAAACTATCACAGATTGGTTCAACATTACCTAATCAAAATACAAACATTACTATCTAAACTAAAGATTGTGGGAAATAGCACCTTGTTGACAACTGTACAAAGAGCCCATCAGGGATATGTTTGCTTTTTAAAACTGCCCCATAGAGATGATTGGGTAATATTTGAAGACTATAATATGGGAAATGTCCATATTATAGAAATATATGGAGGGAAACTTCTGATTTTTCTGTTTTAGGGGACTATGGGTACAAGTAGGCTGCTATCTTTATGTCTTTTCTTTAAATAGAAATAATAATTTGAAATGTTACTTTACAGCCAAATGACTGAAGTTCCAATCAAATTGCCTCAAAAATCTCAGCAAATTTTAAACTGTTAAAGTTTTATAGTCTAGTTAGTAGGACTATTTCTTGAGTTGTATTTTGGCTGTGTTGAATACTTTATATGATCAGAAATACTTATATTTATGTATTTAGGGAACTCAATGAAAAGTACACCCTGGATGCTGTAATTATATTATTTTATACTTATATGCAAAGTCCTGCACTCTAATTAGATTTATGTGTATAGGAACTCCACACAACTTGATACGGAGCAACTGATTGCAAAACATAAATGTACAGTGTGAAACATGATAAATGAAAACTAATTTGTATTTAATACTGTATTGAATTATGACCTTTTAAAGAGTTGGCAGTCATTTTTGCCTCATCTTAGAAATCTCACACTGTTTTTGAATGTTTTATTACAGAAATAGCTTATATTGATTTCTTTTGTCCAATGTAAACATGCTTTCACTTGGAGATAGGGAGATAACATAAATGTCAGTTATGGTCTATGTATCATTCAGATGATTATTTTCCTACTGATATTGAAATTTGTAGTAGCTACCAAATTTTGTGAAAGATAGAGGAGGAATGATTTCACTAATGATGAAGTAGATGCTTGTCTTTGGGAAGGTTAAATTATACAAGTAGAAGTGCTTACATATTTGAGTACTTTGGCTTCAAATATATATTTCCTGAATGATCCAGAAGATCATATGTGAAAAATATAAAATGTTATGTATACTGGCTGTGAATTGTATATTATTTTCTCTTTTAACATTTTATAGTTTCCACTTAAAAATCTATAACATCTGATCTATAACATCTCAGCAAATAAATAAACAAGTAATCATAGTAGACCATAAAGGGCCAAGTGACAGTTAGAGTCTCTGATATATAATAGCTTCCGGTATTTTTCTGAAGGAATCAGAGTTTAGTCTCCTGTGTCTTCTTTTGTCTGGCAGTGCTTTGGTTTTCAGGCTTTGAGCCTGAAGAAAGGGTAAAATAAACCCTAAGAAGGGAATGGGACAACTTCCCACAGCCAACTTGCTGTGGAAAACTCACTGCAGCCAACTCACCACAGCCAACTTACAGCAGGTGAACTCACCACGGCCAACTCTCTCTAAGACAACTCATTGTGGGAGAATTTAACAATGCTATTTAATTATTTAAAATAAATAAACAATTATTTTAATTTTTGCCATTCACATGTTATTCTGTCCCTCCTATTGCATCCTTTCTTTAATAATTCTATTCCACTATTTGTTTGATATTAGTGTAACTCTTGTCCTATGGAAACCAGGCCATGGAGAGTTGTCCTGCAGCAAGTTGGTTGTGGATAGTTGGCTGTGGCTGGTTGGTTATGGCGAGCTGGCTACAGCGATTTGTCCAAGACTCCCCCTAAGTGTGCCATAATAAGGACCCATTTCTCTGAATATGTATATGTTACGCTTATATGTATGTTCTCAACAATACTGAAAGTTGAGAATTGAACCTAGATTGAATTTATGTTAAGTTCGCATATAACATATGCAGTTTACTTAGCTTTGACTCAGTATCATATGTGAATCAAGTTATTATGTGGTATATAAACTGTGGTTTAGAGAATTATGTGAACCCATCCAAATGTTTAGTAAACTATCTAAACAAACCATAACTTTGCATGACATAGTGTAGGAACAAGCAAGAAATGTGTTCCCACAGAACAGAGAATCCCACAGATTACAAGCTATTTTAAATTTCTATCCAATAGAATACAGCTTAAATTATAAATTTTGCATATGTATCCAAACTAAAAAAACCAGTCCTTATTTGTTCAATGGGAGAGGAAAGGTTAGTCTTCATATTTGTGCAAAGAATTACAGCCTCTTTTAATTTGCAGAGTCTATTTTGTGAAGGTGGGAGAGAGAAAGAAAATAAGAAAATATAAGATACTTAGGAGACCATAGAAACATCTTAGAATATGAACATTCCTAATCTTAAAGCTCCATATCTTTCATTTGGTTAAATGTTTGCAGGTGTGAGAAGTTTAAGAGAGTCTCAGATTAATTTGGTGACAGAGTAAATTTTCAGATAGTTTAGCAAGTACAGTAGAACCTCTAGTCACAAACGCTTCTGATCATGGCCAAATTGTGTTTTGACCAAAAAATTCACATTTGTTTTTCATGGCCAATTTTCCTTTCCACTCCATTTTTTTTGTAAGCATCAAATTTCCAAAATTAGGTTTGGGTCATGACCTAATCAGGTTGCGACCAAAGTTATGGAATGAATTATGGTCGTGACCGGAGGTACTAAGGTATATGAATGTTACCTTCCAATGTTCCTTCCCCTCCCCTTATATAAATATAACTTTCTGGGTATTTTTTTCTCCATTTTCTCCAAAGGGCTATGCTCTCTTCCATTCTCTCTCTGAATGCTAGCTTTATGATCTGAATTTAAACTGAAACCAGATATATAATGTTTCCTCAGAAAATTGACTTATCTCAGACAATTGTGATATACAGAACATAAAAGAAAACCTCGTGAGCTTCCTGCTGATCAAAAGTTGAGTAGGCTTGTAAAAGCTTGCCTGCTGGCAACAAGCCTGTCTGTTGACACTGAATTCAGGTCTAAGGACTGTGAAGAAAATTAACCAGATACCTTGAAACATTAGGAAATTTTTTACAATGTAGGGGGCATATTGCAATCTACGTAGACCAGGGTTCTGCAAAGTTGTCAATACAGACCCTCCCCTGGGTTGATGGGACTATTCCAGGATTTTCAAAATCTTAAATATAATAATTAGGTCCATTATTTGATTACTCAAGTTTTCAGGAAATTTCATAAGAGTAAAGTGGGTGAAACCAGCATTGTAAAACTATGCATTGGTAAGGTGTGGAGCCAATAAAGGTATAACAAGGACTTTGATCACTTCCTTCTTGAGTCAGAACACATTTTATTGCACTGTAAATACAGAGTAAATACAGAAAAAAAATACCCATGAAATCAGATTTTGGGGATTATTTTTTCTCCCTGTTTCATCTTTTACTCTGTACAATGCATACAGTACCTTATGAACAGATCACTGTACATCGAGTGTTTCCAATAATGGAATTTCATGGATTTCATGAAATTTTACAATAACTTATAATTCTTTTTTGTACAATCCTTCCATTATTCCCATTATTTGTTTCAGTATTTATTCTTGACATTTTCATTAAGAAAGTAAAAATCAATCAAACGTTTATTGTCAATGCACAATATGTGTAAAATGAAATTGAAATCATTGGTGCTGGCCCCGCAAAGGCTATCATATTAAACCTAATTGTGGTGTTTATGTTGCATTCAGAAGTCTGACAGCCCACGGATATTTCTCAACCTATTTTTCAACCTATTCGTTCAGCTGGCTATGCTTCTATATCTCCTGCCCAATGATAGGAGAGTAAAGAAGTGCTGACCAGGATGTGAATCATCTCTGAGATTTTTCCTCACTCTGCTGAGGCAGTGGGTCCTGGCGATTTTGTTCAGTGATGTCAGGGGATAGCCCATAATTTTTTGTGCTAAAAATTAGATAGCTGCCCAGCTCTTTAACTAGAGCTGTTAAAGGCTACAAGTCTGATGTTATAAGCTGTCTTACATATTGGCAAAAAAATAATAATCAGAAAATAAAATACAAGTCAAGACCTTGTTGATGATCCAAACTCTGTCAAGGACCTTGGACTACTCATTTCTAATGATCTAAGTGCTAGAGCCCACTGTAACTACATAGCCAAAAAGGCATTAAGAGTTGTTAACCTAATCCTACGTAGCTTTTTCTCTGGTAATATCACACTTCTAACTAGAGCATACAAAACATTTGTTAGACCAATACTTGAATACAGCTCATCAGTCTGGAACCCACATTACGTATCTGATATTAACACAGTTGAGAAAGTTCAGAAATATTTCGCAAGAAGAGTTCTCCACTCCTCCACTCGTTGCAGAATACCTTATGCCACCAGACTTGAAATTCGAGACCTAGAAAACCTAGAACTACGCCGCCTTCAGTCTGATCTAAGTATAGTATATAAAATCAAACATTGCAATGTCCTACCTGTCAATGAATACTTCAGCTTCAACCATAACAATACAAGAGCACACAATAGATACAAACTCAAAGTAAACTGCACCAAACTTGATTGCAGGAAATACGACTGCAGCAACAGAGTGGTCAATGTTTGGAATACTCTACTTGACACTGTGGTTTCTTCCTCAAACCCCAAAAACTTGAACCTTAGACTGTCTACTATTGACCTTACCCCTTTCCTAAGAAGTCTGTAGGGGGTGTGCATAAGCGCAACAACGTGCCTACCGTCCCTGTCCTATTGTTTCTTTTTATTTTTCTTATATGTATCCGTTTCATGTATTCATAACTATGTTTATACTTATACCTATTATCTTGTAAGTGATTGACAAATCAAATAAATAAATAAGCTGTTTAAAATTGTGGCAACCAAAAAGAACTTGAAAAAAAATACACATTTTTCTGTTGTGAGGGGAGGCAGTAGGAAAAATCATAAGAATAAATGCATGAGAAAGACATTAGAAATGGCCCCTCTTGCTCATCACACCAGGGCTGGCATTTGTATGTAACCAAACAAGCACATTTGATTGATGGAAGGAGCCATGATGACCAGATGGAAGTTTTGAATATTTCTGGGTCAGTACTTAACATATCCAGATCATGTAACTGGAAATACTGCTGCCTCAGAGTCTGCAAAGATGATCCCCATGAATAGTGGTATTCTTCAATTTGGTAGTCCCCAAATACATTGAATAGAATTTTTCATGTCAAATAGTAGTATTTTTAATGAGATATTCTTTTCCTATCATTTATAGTTTTTAACTCAACACTCTATCAGCAGAACTAGTAGGTTGGTTTGTTTCCTAGTTTCCTTCCTTTCTGCACAGATTGGTGTTACATCTAAAGAACTTAAATATATCCATATTATAGTGAGGGTTATAGTGAGCTATAATCCGTGAGTCTCACAAAACATGAATGAGCACACAGCCACAACCCACACACATTGCTTCTAGCAACACCTCCCTCTGCCTGCTGTACTAAATAGATCCCGGTGCAGATCATCAAGAGGGGCGGGGCCTTTTCCTGAGCAATCTGGCAGACCTCTGTTTCTCTGCCCTGCATGGTCTGAGATCTACCACAACAGGCAATTCCTCTCCCTCCTCTTCATTGGTCTGCAAGCTGTTCCCAGCTGAAGCCTGTTCTACTGGCAGTTCAGAGTCAGATGTGCCAGGAATAATCTCATTCTCCCTCGAACCAGCTTCTGAGAAAGAGTTGGAGGAGCTGTCCAAAAGACACATCACAATATGTCATCGTTGAGGCTGGATAAGATTTCACTCCCCTGGACTGAGCTTGTACACAATTAGGGGATCTTCCTGGATGACAATTCCTGCTTGAAGAACAGGAAGCAGTTATAGCTAAGGGAAGGCTCTCCATAGATTCATCTCGTGTGCCAATTGTATCTTTTCTTGCATGGGAATGCCTTGCTCACGAACAGTCATGCCTTGATCACTTCCTGTATAGTTTACTCTACATAGGAGTGTCCTTACAAATCACCTGAGTACTACAACTGACCCAGAATACAATGCTGCATGCAGTGCACAGTGGTCTGTGATGGAATGTAGAAATGATCTTGGGAGATGAGAGGAGCGGAGAAGATATGCTGCCTTGGAAACATCAGATGCACTGGAAAGCCCACAGCTGCATAAAGAGCAGAGAAAGAAACTCAGAAACAACTCTTCCTAAATTATCATGAAGTAAAAAAGATAGTTTCAAGATTCCTTTAATGTAGTCTTACAGTAAAGTAGAATTAGCTCATCTGGTCTGTTTCCTGTCTGATCCACATGGGAAGGCTGATATACTCCCACGTTGTCCAACATTACATTGTATTGAATGAGCTACATGGATTTCCAGTCTTCTTTCAGGTATAATTCAAGTTGCTATCTTTTACAGGACCAAGTTATTTGTGGGTTTTGCCTCTTCCTGATAGGATCTGCCCATCCCACCAGATTGGATAGGATAGCACAGTCCAGGTACCTTCCCTGAAATGCTGGCTTATTGGCAGGACCTCAGAACCTGCCTTTTCTGACAGTGTTTCTACCTTGTGGAACTCCTATCCTTGTGGAAGTCCCTTGTGAACAATCTAGCACACCTCCACCGTTTAGCCTTCCAAAAGGCCATCAAAGGGGTTTTTACTGAGTCACTGAAAAAAGTAATGGTGTCTGTTGATGGTTGTTGTGGCATCTGAGTTTTTAATTTTTGCTTTATTTGTTCCTGTTTTTATGGTTTTGTTGTGACTCTCCTAGAGTTATGCTTTAAAGTCTTTTAAATAAATAGATCCAGCTGTATAATTACTTGGTAATTTGGTAGTGGGTATTTTAATAGGAAAGTGTCTATTCAAAAGCTAGTTTTCCTTCGAAGACTTTTTTTGTGTTCATTTTTCCCATTTTCTTAATGCTTTAGAGGGGGAAGGTTTTCAGGAATACAAAATTCATAAAGCATTTTTCCCAACCATGATAATAGAGACACATCTGACCTTTCTGTTTCTCTTTGTGTATATCTTTGCCAGTAGTAGCAGCTGTTCATGCGATTACAGTATCAGGACCTTCAAAGGCAGTGCAAGCGATAAGAGGAGAGAATACCACCCTACCATGCAACTTTGAAAGTACTTCTGCAGAGACAAAAGATTTTGTCTCTTGGAGGGGAAAGTCATTGGGAAGTGGCTATATGGTAAGATATATACATATGCACTTGTGGGGAAAGTGTGATGGCTGGGCATTTTAAGGAAACTAAGAATCTTTTCTGACCTCTATTAATAGCAATAGCAACAGCACTTAAACTTATATACTGTTTCACAGCATTTTCTAAGCAGTTTTACAGTGTTGGCATATTGCCCCCAACAATCTGGATCCTCATTTTACTGACCTCAGAAGGAGGGAAGGCTGAGTCAACCTTGAGCTGGTGAGACTTAAACTGCTTATCTGCTGGCAGTCAGCAGAAGGAGCCTGCAATACTGTATTCTAACTACTGTGCCACCACAAGGTCCTATAGGTGGAAATATATTTCAGATAACCTAGTATCGAATTACATAAAGGCTTACAAGGCAAAGCCTGTTCTCAGTTTATGCTCAGAAACAATTGGAAATCAATATAGTTGATTAAGGTCTTCAGTTACCATCTTTAAAGTACATGCTAAACTCTGGTCTGGCAACTACTTCTTTTCAATAGTTGACTTATCCAAAATCTGATCCAGGTTCTTTCTATGTACATAATAATTAATTAAAATAATTGACCCGTAGGCATGAATCCCTGATCCTTGAAAAGTACATGTCTTGGAGCAGGGTGTCAAACTCTCATCTTCATGGCATCATCACGTGATGTTTTATCACTTTTTTCCCCTTCACTAAACTGGGTGTGGGCGTGGCCAGTGTGTGACGCATCTGGCATGCGGGCCGTGTGTTTGATACCCCTGGTCTAGAGTAATAAGTACGGTTTTGTTTTTGGTAAATCCAAAAGGAAATCAACCCTGACTGTTCTTTGGAAGGACATGTGCTGAAGCTGAAGCTCAAATACCTTGGCCACCCAGTGAGAAGAGAGGGCTCATTGGAAAAAAAACATCAGAGTTAGGAAGGATTGAAAGCAAAAAGAGAAGGGTATGGCAGAGGATGAGATGGTTAGCAGGTGTCACATTTCAAGCATAAATTTGAAATAGCTTTATACATTCAAGACAATTTCTCTGGTGATAAATACCAACAATGAATATTTTTATGAAAGTCTTATTTAAGATTGGAATATAATGTAAATGCCAAACTTAAATGTTTAAATGGTACATCAGTTGTAAAAACAGGTATTGTCTATAATTAAAAGAAACATTCCAACTAAAACATTCATCTAAATCATGGAAATTCTCAACAATGACAATTGTACTTTATTTCATTAAAAAATACTTTTTAACTTCATTCCATGTGTTAACATAATTATTTTGTAATAATATATAATTCATGTTTGCTACAATGATATCCAATTATTTAACCTTCTTCTCAGTCTTAAAAGCCATTGTGTTTTTTTATATAAATTTTTTATTAATTTTCAATAAACAAACATACAAAACAAAACAAAAAACATGAAAACATAAAACTTCTTTTTGGAAAGCGGCTTAATTCTATTTTATTTATTTCATCTCAATTTAAATCATTATGCTTATATCTTTTGTCTGTTCTGTTTCAGTTATCTATTATCTTTTCTCATTAACACAAAATTTCTCCTGTAATCACTGATTGAAGTATGACCCCTTTATATCTTTCCCCTAAATTTAACACTTAAAATAATATATAATTTTCATTCGGATTCTGCTTAGAACATTCTAAAGCTACGTACTATATTTTAAAATAAGAAAAAATAATAAGTTTATAATATAATTAAAACAATAATCCATAACAATTAAACTCTATCGTTAAGTCTTAAACATTTTACACATTCCTTTTAATAATTTATCCCATTTTATAATCATATAATGTTCCAGTTTTCTAACATTATTTCAAATACAAATACAACAATACATTCTTATGTACTTTTGCAGAATCTCTTTTTTAGTTATATTTTTACCCATCATCTCCTGTTTCTTTACATCTTGTTTCAAACCTTTGTAGCTTCTCTTCCCTTTTTCCCTTCCTTGCTTCTCCAATCTAGCCTTTTTACCCCCTTGTCTCTTGATCTCCACCCTCTTCTGTATTCCTCTTTTCTGTTGCTTTCTGACATTGTATCGATTTTTCACCTTATTTTTCCCTTTTTTGGTTGTTTTTTTAAGTCTTAAATTCTCCATTCTCTTTCCCCCCTTTCCCTTTTCTTCCCCAGCTAGAGTTGCTTGTTCGTTAAAGATGGCTTCTTCTTCATCCCAATCTTCTTGTTCTTGTAGTTTCTCATAAGTAGAAATCGCCATTTCTAAGAAATGGAAAACAGAGCCAAAAGAGCCCTTCCCTTCTCGTTCCTCTTCTTTATACTTTTTTTTTTTTATATAAAAGTTTTATTGATTTTAACAACAAATAAAAACACATAAAACATAAAACATAACATAAGAACATCGTCATTCTTCATAAATTTACAGACAGTGTATCACAGTGTATATATAGAATATATATATATATTGGTTTTGATAATATTTTTAGAATATTATATTAAGATAGATTTGGTATGATTTTACGATTTGTTATAAATTAACTAAATTATAGTTATCTCGCTTAAGCATGAATTAGTTAAATTATAGTCAAATGATTGTTTAATAAGGATATTGGGATATATAATTGTTGATTGATAATATGAGTTATTATGTAACATAATTATTATGATGACTATGAAATAGATGCACAAAAAGGAGTGATAAACCAACCGATTCTTTATACTTTTTGAATTCCATTTTCAGTTCATCGACAAGTAATGCCATTGTGGAAAAAATTTTAAACAACCCAAATGTTTTTAATCTTTCAAATAATAATTTCCAAAAGTCCCAAAGTCACCAAGCAATCCAAATGCACACAGACTGTTTCATTTAACACTTTCTTCTTTTTACACTTTCTCTTCCTGTTACAGTTACAGTTCAGTTGCAAAGTTCCAATTAAAATGTATCTTTTAGAAGTCTTGTTACAATTTAGCTCTAGTCTTGTAAATTCCAAGCAGCCTTCTCCAGCAAAATCTTAATATTAATTCTTTTCTTTTCCCTTCCCACTTACAGCAAAAAAAGTTTTTTTCCCCAATGTTCAGAAATCTTTATTGTCCCCTTGGCTTTAATTTTCCAGTTTAATTACCTGCTGATGCCAAAGCGGGTTTTTCCGATTTCTCATTCATCTGCTGTCACCATAAGGAAGGAGAGTGAGAAAAAACAAACTTTCCCTTTTTACTTTCATTCGCTGCTTTTTCCGAGTCTTCTTTGGGAGCGATGTATCTTTAATGAAATTTAAATTCCAGGGTATTTAAATGTTACTTGTTATCCCGGTCAGCCAAAACTTTCACTTCTCAGCTTCCTCCTGCACATTCTTATCCGGATGAGAGCTTCTTTGTGGCGGCCATTGCTGACCGCCGCTCCACCGCTTTCAGAAAAGGGAGTTAAGCCAGCTGAGGAGGGGGGTTGCGATTCCCCTGGACACCTTCCGGATCTCCCCTATCTCCAGTTACCTCTACGAGGTAACTATAGCCCCAAATCCAGCTGGATCGGGGCACTCCAGCGGCGAGCGCAGCAGAAACCGCGCACGATCGCGGATTCCTGCCGTCGCTGAAGCCCTGCAAACTGAAAGTCCAAAAAGCCATTGTGTTAATCAATTATGTTTGAACTTGTATTTTCATATTTTTATTAACATCTTCACCTTCTGTTTATTAATCTTAAAACTTGCTGATGCACTAAATTCTTTTACTTTACCCATTAATAATTCAGTTCCCCTTTAAAACCAACACCAAAACTCTTACCTTTTTTTAAAAAAAATTTTATGCCCACAGCCCTCTCATCTTATTTTATATCTCTACACAACATTTCAATACCTAAAACAAGAACAATTCTTTCTTAACAATTACTTGTGGTTTTTCTGAAGCAGAAATTGATTTTACTTGTACATTTTATTGGATATAAACATAATCATTACTTTAAAAAAAATAAGTTGAGAGGGCAAAAAGCTTAGATGGTAGAAGAGAAGTGCCTACTGGGTTTCTTTATGCAAGCAGTGGGAATCTTACTACTACACTAACATGTACCCTTCTTTCTTATTTAGGGAGAATTTTCTAGGAAGATGTTTGATGGTACTGAACAGTTTATACCAACTTACGAAGGTCGTTTAAGATTCTCTAACAATTTTGAAAATGGTGATGCTGGAATTACCCTTGATCAGGTGACCATGCAAGACAATGGAACTTATGAATGCTTAGTTGAGATAAGAAATGTATTCCCATCAAAAAGCGTCGACGTAGAACTTTTGGTCCTCGGTAAGGCATTCATACCTTTGTATTTCTGCCAGTCCAATATCTGGATTCAATAGTATATACAGTAATCAGTAGTCTGAAATACTTTGTTCAATAATTTAGTGTGAAATAAAATAGACACAAACTGTTGTATATTGTAAAAATTGTTGTACAATGCAGGGATATAGAATGTATTTTAACATTTGAGAAGAAGTACCGATGATCCCTATGTCAGTTTGCTATATGATTGAAATAATCAAGAAGATAGGAAACTATCCTATATTTAGTCAGATGAACCCAGTTTGTCTTTTCTGAAGATTTCTAGAATATGCAGTGTCTCAGAAGAGGATTTCCCCATCATTTGCTAAATAACATTTTAACTGGAAGTGCTGGTGAAAGAATTTCAGACTTATGTACTAGAAGAATGGGCATTGTCAGCAAACTGTGATATTTTCCTCATTATTATATATCCAGAAGTCTGTATGAACAGGCTAAACAGGAAAGATAAATTGCATCTCTATTAAAACAAAGTTATTTCTAATAAATGAATTTGAAAAACTAGAATTTCTGGTAGGCTTAAAATTTAAAAACTAGGGGATGGGATTTGTGTGTGTGTATATATGTGTGTGTGTGTGTGTGTGATGATGATGCTTCTCTCCTTATGTTACTGAACCTGTTCATGGTTATTGTTTTCTTCTCATCTCTTTATCCAGTGCGTCCATCCGATCCAATGTGCAAAATTATTGGGAAGCAAGTATACGGTCAAAATATTAACCTCACTTGCAATTCTGATGAAGGATCCCCAGAACCTAAATATACCTGGCAAAGTTATGATATACAGAACAAAAGCCGGCCACTTCAAGGAATAGCTGTAGGAGGTATACTCTGACTTCTCATTAATATAAATTATTTTTAACTTCTATTTTGTATGTTTTTAAGTCTATCTTCATCTTGAGAATGGTCATTTGAATTCCTTAAAATAATTTTCAATAAGGGGGAAAAAGTATGACATAATATGTTGTTTGACTCTGTTCAAGAGCCACCTAGAACATATTTTTCCTCTGCCTAAAAAACTTAAAATTTGAATGGTCAGTCAATGGTTTACTATAGGTTTGACTTTAGCATCCATTGTTTTGATACAGGTATCTGAGCCTGCAGGGCCAATTTCATTCTCATAACTTTGAAGCTTTGGGAAATAGATGGTAGTTTTAAAAGAATTTTACAGGGATTTTACAGATGATCATTTCTAAGTATTAATAATAGGAATTTTCTTATCTAGAACCAGCTTTGTTTGAACTCCACTTCTTCAAGTTACAATAATAAGCCAAAATGCTATTGCTGCAGAATGAGAAGGAGAGGCCTTGGTAATGAGTACCCTTTTTTTAATTACTGAAGGCTGCATGTGCTTTAAAAAAAACAAAAACAAAATAGTTTTCTCTCTATCCTGAGCATTTCTACAATGCCTTTATTTTTCATGTAGTTCTCCATTGTCCATTTCCTTTTAGCAACAGGATGATATAATGATGCAGAAATGAGTATCTCAGATTCCAACTATAAGCTCTCATTTCTTTCCAATGGGAGGTTGTCCCATACTCACAATCATTCTATTCCCCATAGTAATTCAGAATAGTTGCTTGGTTCTTGTTCCATGGCAGTTAAAACAAGTACTTTATGATCAGAACATATGATTCAATCTCACTTCTACATTGAAGTCATATTCATTTATATGACTGATATCATAAATAAACGCTGTTAGAATATCTATAATTTTGAAGTCAAAATGTGTGAGCCCGGTTACCTGGGTAGAACAAAACACTCAACTTTGCTGGTGCAGACAAATGAGGCAACGTCATTCAAAAATGTTACTGCTTATTTTGGGACAGGGAATCACAAGCAGTTAAATATAGCTGCATTTTATATATTAAACGTGTTTTATATCCGTTTTGAATGTGAGTTCCAAGGTTCCATTGGAAGGAATGAAATCATGTCAGTTTCCAGTAGTTTGTGATTTTCTCTCTATCAAATATCTTGTTCATTTGATACTCTCTCAGCTAGACTCAGAAGAAGACCATCTCACTGAGGAAATATTATTCATTTTCTTTGAACCTTATGTTATCATATTTCTTCAACTGCACAGTCAGAAAGAGCTGTCAGCCATATTATTAGGCCAAATGAGATGCCAAACTGCTAGGCTCATGTGGCACATTCTGGGAGGTATCAAGCTTGTATAGCTTCCCATAACATTCCACATGATCCTAACAATGATACTTAGCTTACTCTATTATACTTAGTATGACATAATACTTGGCTTACTATAGCTGTAAAGCGCTACCCCATTGTACAATATTCTGTAAACTGAAATGTAGTGATAATTGAAGGTGAAATAAAAGATAACACCATCTTGTTTAATTCACCAGGCCTTGAACAAAATCTGACACCAACACTGTAATGAAAAGGGAAGTTAGCTTTTATCCTAGAACATATCAAGTAAAGCCTTGATTAGACTACTGAATTGGAAAGAAAATATACTTGCTATACACCAGATAGATCTATAGATGGTAGCACCGGATCAAAAAATCTTCCCTAAATGTTAATAAATTGCCTGTATAGCATTGCTTATTTCTTTTTCTTTTATTCTCATTTTTCTTATAAAATAGTATAAGAGAAATATTATCTGTAAATTTATAATACAGAACAAGAATAAAGATCAAGACTTAATCTTTCTGCCTTTTTCTCTATTTAAACATTATGATTCATGTGACTGAAATTGAGACTATATATAAATGACAAAGTATAAATATTCACGTAAAAGCACCAAAATTGAGTAAGCAACAACTTCAAATTGTTTGGTCAATATACTTTATTTACAAATGACTTGGTTTATTGTACTTCTTTACTGTAGGAGTCCCCTGTGTAATATATAATAAATTAAAACATTTAAAGCAATGTAAAAAGCCTATAATGTTAAAAACAAATGTAAAAACAATTTAAAAGTCTACAGAGAATACAGCACAACAGATAAAATAAAAAATTAAGAGTAACAATAAATAATGGCATAAAAATAAAAGAATGCAATCATAATAATAAGAAATGGAACATGTATCACAATAAAATATTAAAGGAAATAATTTATCCAAGACATTTCACACATTTCTGTACAATACAAATGGAGGATTCCAAGTTTGCAGATTCTCTATGCTTTTTTTAAACTGCACATTACATTTCTGTTCAGCTTCTTCACTCGATCATTCTTCTCCATTGTATGACCTTTGACAAACACAGAGTTTTTAATTCATTCTATTAGAAGATTTGCATGAAAAGGAAATTCCCCCTTATTCATTCTTCTTTGAATGTGCAGTTTTCACTCTATTCAGGGGCTTTATTTTACAAACCAGCCTACCTGATTCAAGAAAAAGCTCTTCATACTGCAATGTACAAATGAATTGACTGGGAATCTTTGGAGATTCAAGTTGGTATTATGGGAGACATTTCTTGCAACATTTCAAAGTTAGATTACAATTTATTACTTATCCCATGGAGAAGAGAATTATTAAATGTATGGAAAATGATCAGGTTCATGACATTTAACTAATTTAAATTATTAATTTAATTTTAGTCTTTGATCTAAATTTATTTGCTTTCTAGTGCATGGTCCAAGCACGATACTGAAGGCTAAGTATGGTTCCCGAACTATTTAGAATATGCACTGTATAGCACTTTTTTGGGGGGGGCAAATAAAGAAACATTTGAAATATTATTAGGAATGAAGCTTAGAAATTTCTATATAACACATCACTTCATATCTATGACTCCTGCTCCTACAGGTAAAGCAAATATTATTTACAGTCCCTTCTCCATTTATTATTATAGTCAAGGTAATTCCATGAAGGAGAGAGAAATAATGCTCAGTCATCCAGAGCATGTCATGGATAATTTTCAGCCTTGACTTATGGATATTAGTCTAACTTTTCAATCACTACGCTACAATGCCAAACTACGTTAAGGTATAGATAGGTATTCAACAAGATGAGATCTGCTGAGGGCCCACTTTCAATGCCAAAGTCACGGCTACTGCTCCCTGTGATTATCATTGCATTTCACTTGTCATTTCAAAAAAAAAAAAGTAGCATTGTAACAAGAGTAAGAAGATGAAACACTTTCTGAAACACATTTTCCCCTCTTTGAGGAATATACAGTTTAGATAAGAAGGCGGAAGCATGTGAATAAGCAGCGGGGAAAGAAGGTGTAAAAAATCCATGAAAGACATTTTGTCTGAAATTTCTTCAAAACTGGCAGCCAACACTGCCCTCATGGCTTTCATCCAGACGCTTATAGCATAAGCATGCACTCATAAAAATGTCCTCTCTCATCAGTGCGCTATGATTTTGTAATGTTGATTCTCATAAAGAATGAATTCTTTGGAAAGCTGTAGAATACTTTCCAGATGATAAGATCATCTTTGCCTAACCTACATGGATTGTTGATAGTCCAACTGTCAGGCAGAATGCTTTGCTGGCATGTTAGCTGTGTTCTATTACTTAAAGGTTTATGAATGGATGCGCCATCTTAGTCACATGCACTATATCAAGTTTGTTTACAATCCATTGCACAGAGAATGCTGAGATCTGTACAAATTTCACTAAAATGTCTCACCTGCATTTTATATTCACAATTGTTAAAAAATATGCTACTTCTAGATTTGTAAAAATATATTTCCTTATCTGGAAATAAATCATAAGGACAAGAAATCAATTTATATATTTGGAAATTAAAGCAGAACTCATGTACAGTTTTGACCCACACTTACTATTACAGTTAGTAAATAGATAGCTGAGTTCTAATTATTATTATGTTCTTTTACATAGTACATCCTTTAATACAATACATTCCCTGAAGGATTTAATATATCATGCAAACCTATAAACCTTAGTTTACCAACCATAATGGCTGTGCTTGCACAATGTACATTATATTCAGTTAAAAGCAAATGAACCATGTCATGAGATTTTCCCATTGTGCAGAGTTAAAGTCCTGCCCACCAATCTTTGACTGCAGAGAAAATTATACTGGTATAAAATCTGTTTTCTTTTTCTATACTACCTCTCTTGATTCTGTTCCCACTTCCTGTCAATTATCTGACTTCTCTCAAAGGTAATTGGTGACAAAATCTGACAGATTTTATATACCTTTAGGCTGTCCTTGGATTGTGTTCAAATAAGGTGTGTATCTGCGTGAGGGGAATATTACTTTAAGAGTGATAGAGGTAAGGATGACTTGAGCCTGTCAAGGGAGGGAGATGCCATTGAGAATCAGCAGAAAAAGATGTTGCCAAGGCATTAGTGTCATAGTTAGGAGTGGAAGGAAAAGGACAAGGAACAATACACTATGTGTAAACTCAGCCCCTGGTTGATTATAGGTACTCTCTCTTTGCTTAACTTATCTTGCCAGGATCATTGAAAGTAAAACTCGGACGAAAACATGCTAGATGACTTCTTGACTTCTTAAATGACAGGTGTACTAAAAAGATTTAATAGGATTGCAAATCAGGCCAACAAACATAGCAACTGAACTACAATGATTTGTTGTATTATGCTGTACAGGTTACATCTGCTATGAGAACATTATACTATACTGATTTTATATATGATAAAGTAAGGAACAGGTGAAAAAATACTTTTCTGCTTGAACCTGCTATATGATCAGGTTATTTTTCTTGTTTTCTACTAGGAATGCTGATGCTGAAAAATGTTTCTATAAACACGACCGGATATTATATCTGCCTTTCCAAAAACACTGTTGGCGAGAACAAATGTAATCTCACGGTTGCTATTCAACCTCGTAAGTATTTGGGGATGCTTGGATGGGGTAGACTTAAGTAGAAGAAAATAAACTCATCAGTTTTTAGATCAGGCAGAGTAGTTCACAATAAGAATTATATGTTTTACTGGCAGATGCCTTCCAGAGTGCTGTCCTACAGTTAAGCATTGAACATTGCTCGTTCACTTTTTAGAGGTTTTCCTATATGATATTATCAGATCATCCTCCATTTATGTTTTGTCCACAGCAGAACTCCTTTTCTGCCCCTAAAAGATATATTTGCAGTATTTATAGTGATTTGTTATGTAGATGTTATGTTTGTTATGTAGAGGCAATTACACATCTTCGTGCCACAAAAGACTATTTCCAATCAAAAAATATTTTTAATTGATTTAACTGCTTTTGTTTGTTTGCTGTTTTTAAAAAGGATCTTAACTCAAAACATCGTTCAAATTGTTGTAGTTTTTAAAAAAAATTAGTGATGTTTTTTCATTATGGGGGGAAAGGGAGCTGTTTTATTGTTTGCATCTACATTTCATGAAACTAAATATCTGGGCAGTAGCTCCACAATTAAGGACATGTGAAAGCACATTTAGTAACTGTGCCTGAAGAAGGTATTGTCAGATGAAAGTCCAGATGCATTTTGTTTGTGCAACCTATTATGTTCCATCTACCAGAATGCCAATGCGCAAACAAAAAGATCTAGATTCTGTTCAATTAACTTGTTTATCAAGGGCAGTTTGTAGCAGTCTCTCAGCCCCCATTATAAATAATGACAGCAATTTCTGGCCACTATGATACTGGAAGTAATGAAAACAATCAAAATTTTAAATGAGAACAAACATTGAACATTCCAATCATGCCCACGTGTCTACTTTCTTCCCATACAGTACAATCCTTAACTTAACTTCACTTCACACATTTTAAACATTTCTCACCTATTAATTAAATGACTCTCTGTGTTTATAAGTAAAAAAGATAATGTCTGTCCTCTTTATTAGTGCAGAGCAGCATTTCTCAAACTTGGGAACGTCAAGATGTCTGGACTTCAAATGTCAGAATTCAACTCCCAGAATTTGGGGAGGTTGATGTCCACATTTACATTTTTTTTAAATGCAGTAGAACAGGGGTCCCCAACCCGTTTGGAACCGGGCCAAAGAAACAACGGGGAGCATGCACACAGCTGCACTTGCCACTTGTGCAGAAGTGCCCCTCATGCCCCTGTCGCCTCCCACCCTGCCTGTCCACAAAGTTGCAAAGGTTGGGAAATGCTACATAGAAGACAGTTTTTAAAAATCTTCATTTATTTCCTGATAATTTTTTCAGTAATATTATTATTTCTTAATATTATTTATTAATATTTCAGAAATAAATAATTTCAAAAATTTCATTTGAAATTATTTATTAATAATGTTTTTACTTCAGGTATAAGTAATGTCAGTTACTATTCATAGACAGGTAGGCTAGAATCATATTCTACACCCAAGAGAACCATACCCTGAGTTTTTATTCCTTTTATGGAATGTTCTGCTGCTCAATTACTCAATATTCTTTAGTACTCTGCTGATATTCAGGATATTTTTAAACATAGGGATTTAAACAATCCCTAACAAAGTCTTTTCCAAAACAGCCAAATAGCTTATCAGTTTTGCAATAACTGCTAATCTTTTCTTTCTACAGCATCCATGAACATTGCTCTTTATGCTGGAATCATTGGTGGGATCCTTGCTGCTGTCATTATTATAAGTGTTTTGGTTTATTGTTGTTGCTGTAGGAAATCAAAGAATAAGGACTATGAGGCAACGTGAGTGTCCTTTGGTAAAAAATGTGGGGATGAGATGGGATGGGAAGAGACAGACTGTCTATTTTAAAGGTGGAGTATAAATGTCACACCTAGGTTTTTTTCCTCAAGATTATTTGCAGCACTGTCCACAGTTGAGCTAAATACAGCTTAGTAATGTCAGTATAGTTCGTAAAAATGGGAAATTTGCATACTGTGAATTAAAATTTAGTCAGTATTTTCCTGACTCTGCCACTATTATTCTACACCTCCAGATTTGCTCTTCCTTGCCTTTCTCCATCCACTTTGGTATTGATTGAGTTTGGAGCCTCACTTACCTCATTTTTCAAGAATTTTCCAACTCTCTTGAACTGTTAATCTGAATCTGAAAAGATGCTACTACACTCTATTTTTTTGGCTACAATAGGCTAACAGAGTTGTCCTTCTAAATGTTCTTCAATAATGATAGTATGATTTTTATGATTGCAAACTACCTAGAATAGCTTCTTAGGTGAGAGATATGCAGCATATAAGTTTAATAAATAAATGAAGTAATTATTATAACTATTTTTAAATAAAAAACTCGTCCTCTGAATTAATCATTTTATGTCTAATTTTTAGGGAGACAGAAAATACATTCCAACCTAAACATGAGAATGTTCAAATCCGGGGACCTTCTACAGAAGAGATTGAAGATGAAGACAAAGATGAACGAAGGCCACATGTGTGATTTGTGTTTCAGTTGTTTCGAAGCAAACACTTCCAAATCCTTCTTTCCAAAATGAAGAGAAAAAATGATTTATAATCAATATTACTTGTTATTCAACAAATGGGACTTTAATATATGCATTAGGAGTAGGATGAAATAGAAGATGAATAACCATATAAAAGATACAGAAGAAGGATAAAAAGGAGGCACAAAGCCGAGTAAGAAAAGCTGAAATAAAAGGTACATCAATTTCCGGGATGCTTCTCATATGCTTGTTAGAAAGAAAAAAAAAAAAACCTTGGGAAATGTTATCTTATACCATGCATTTTATGCAAATACTTTATGAAGCAGATGAAAATTCTTCAACATTGATCTTTTCTGCTGCATTTGGAAAACAGAAGCAAAATTAAACTCATCTCAGTTGCTGTGGAATGCTTTTATAGTGTAAGACAAATATTAAAAAATCTATGACTTCCGTTATGATTAGTTAGTTATCTTGCACCATCTAGGCACTGGATACTTGATAATCATTCGGTGGACAGGGTGCAAATCATACTAAAGCTATTAAGACAATGCTTGTTCCCCTACTATTCCACTGATGACATATATATTTAGAAAGATGCAGATTTTCCCTAAATTGTATATATTACTCTTGCTATATTCACTACTTCAATATCACAGGTATTTATTGAGCAATATGTGCACCCATTGTGTCTCCAACTGGCTCCATAATTTTGTTTCTGGGTTTTTATTTAAATAGCCATGCTCTCTTCTGATGCTCTAACACAAGCAACCACACAGCACTTGTTTAGAAAGGAAACTGTAGGTGCCTCTCCTGCTATTCAGAAATATTTAATTTTCACTACTGTTTTCTGCTTTTTTCTGCTTTCTGCTAGCACTGCACCAAAGCCAGTGCAATTATGCTAATACACACACACACAAAATTGCAGCTGGCTATAGCTTTGTATATATGGTCTATTAATAATTTTTATTCTAATAATTTGCTACATTTTGGAAGTTGATTTTTTTTACTTAACAAATTTTGAGATAATTCAACACTAGTAAGCTCTGTTAGTCACAGATCAGCCAAATGGGAACAGAGTGCCTTGCCTAATTATTGCATCTTTATCATTATTTTGTTAGAATGTAGGATTTAGTGAATGTGTAGTAATATTTAGTGAATAGAACACCTGCAGGAATAGGGTATGTTTAGTTTAGTAAAAAGAGGGCCTAGGGCTGACATGATAACAGTGTTTGAATATTTGAAGGGTTGCCACAAATAAGAAGGGAGTCAGCCTATTCTCCAGAGCACCTGAAAGCATGACAAGAAGCAATGGATGAAAAATAATCCAGGAGAAAACCACCCTTGAGCTATAAATTTCTTGACAGTTATAACAATATGGAATGACTTGCCTCCAAACATTGTGAGTGATCCAATACTGGAATTTTTAAAGAAGATATTGGACAACAATTTGTCTGAAGTGATATAGGGTTTCCTGCTTGAATGGGTTGGACTAGAAGACCTCCAAGGTCCCTTCCAAATCTGTTATTCTGTTATTTTTTATGGCACTAAATCCCTTACTATGAAAACGTGTATGTTCATCAGTGATATCAAAATATATAAAAATGTACACAATCTTTCAGAATTCTATTTCAATGTTTCATTCCTTTTTTATTTGACTTGTTTTGAACTGAAATACAATTAAAATAAGTTTGTAAGCCAAGCAAAGAGTTTGCAGTGCTGTTTGTAGAAATAGAAGGAAAAGCATTAATGTTATGACACTAATGCTCATAACACGGCACTTCAACTTACCTGATGCCATGAGACCGAAATATGTCCAGTTGTACTCAATGGCAGTTTTAAAGTTGGCACAATATCACCTACATCATATTAACTCAAAATTTATTCTTTCTCTCACTCTTCCCCACAAACAATCTATTCATGGATTCCTGTGGAAGACCTGGCAATATTTCGCCAGTTTGTTCTGTCTGAGCTAATAAGTACAGCTCCCCTTTCTTGTATATTCTCATTTAGCACTCTTTCCTATACTTAAGTGTTATGTCTCCCCTTTAATTGCAGGCGAGCAAAACAAAAAGCAGCTGTTTCAGAATTAATTCAAATCAAAAACAAACCCCCACAAGAGAACGGCTGGAGTAAATTCCAATACACAGCAATAAATCCTCACTCTGTCCGGCAACCCTGGCGTGGCAGTAAATCACAAGCCTCAGAGAGTTTGCTGTATGTCTTCACTCCCAATTAGTCACTTTGCTTCTGGTGAATTCCACCAGCCCAGCTGTGTCCTTTTATTCACTTATGAAGCGTGCTAATTTCCCTAATTATTGACTAGCTCTACGCTTTCTTTATAACTGGGTTTGTCTTCTCAGCCTCCTTCTGTTTCTGACGTCTAACCATAAGTTTTCCAAATTCTCATCTCCGCTGGAAAACTCTCTCATGCCTTCCCTGTCAGCCATTCTTGGCTGCTGATCAGATAAAGAACCAGAGGAGGTCGAAGGTCCTGACAACTCTATTAATTCAGGTCTGTCTTCCCTTGTTACATCCATCTCCTCATCCTGGTTACTATCCCAATCACTAAGCAATGCCGGCTCATATTTTGCTGCCATGTCCTTATCACTTGAACTCATATCTGCCACAGGAGCAGAATCCAAACCCGGAGCCACAACACTTAAGTGTCCCTTAGTCCTATCTTCCAAAATCCTTCTTTCCAGGCCCTTTCCTTCTGAAATTGGGAGAAAGTGCCCTAAATTACCATGCTTTCAGTAATAGTTCCCATATCCAATATATAGTCATCATGACGAAGAGCCACCATTTTCCTTATTTCCATTAAGTATGTCCAGCAACATGCAAAAATGTCAAGCTTACATTCACTTTTTTTCATTATTATTAAATTTGTTTGCCACCCATCTCATGACAAGGTGATTCTTTTAAAAAATGTTAGTATCTTTTTGCTTTATTGTTCTCATAGTTAAAATATGGAGATCAAATACACTTCAAATAATAGGATTCACCAAGACTTTTCACAGATGCTTAGAGCCAGAAGCTCATCTCTTCTTTTCACAGAAACTAAATATAGTACAGGAAAAACTCAGTGCCTATACCTTAAAAATAGCCCCGACTTCATCTCTCCTATTGTCACAATAATCTGCAGGGTGAGCAAGGGATGATCCAGGACACTGGGAAAGTAAGGGGCTGGCTGAATAGCACTGCATTACATTAACTGATCACCAATTAACATTGTTAATTCTGTGAAATAGATTTGTCAGGAGTGGACCATGTATTGGATGGAGATTTTTGCATCCAGAAAAAAAACAAACCATAGAACATTGTTATTATGAATCCTCAATTCCCACCAGACTCCCATCTTTTTGCCTTTGCCCATAGTATAATTTTTGGAAAAGGTAAATTCTGTTATTCCAATAAATGAGCAAACTATTTCTCTTTCTTTTCTAAATATACATTCCAGATACCAAATCTCACAACTGCATAGTTATTCCCAATAGATTTTTGGAAAGTACCATAATTTAATAGGTTGACCAATCTGAGATTAGCAAGTTAGTTTTATTCTTGTTTAGACAATGTTCAGAATAGTCAGCCATACAATTATATAAAAGCTTCCCATTTCACGATATATAAAACTTGACTGATAGAAGATAATATGTATAGCTCAGGATTGGTGTCCTTGGTGGTCTCTGAGCTTGGCTGTTTTCTTGAAGACCTTTCACTACCAAACTAGATAATAGCAGTGATGGAAGGGAGTTCTAGAAACAATTAAAGCCCTCCAAAACATCCTAAGTAAACCCAAAGACCTAGCAGCTCAGAAAGAAAAAAAACAGAAGTCATCTACAGCATATAGTATAAGGACTGTAACAGCTGCTATGCAAGACAAAAAGACACAAGAGTAGCAGAGTGCATCTGTGAACCCCAACTAGCAGTCAGAAGATATTTTTTATTTTTATTTTATTTATTTTGTCAAGCGATTATAAGATAACAGGTATAAGTATAAACGTAGTTATGAATACATGTGCTGTCCCAGCCAGTCTATGGGAGTTGGATAGTTACCGTATTTGCCGGCGTATAAGACGACCTGGCGTATAAGACGACCCCCCACCACCACCGTAAACGCCCTCCAGAAATCCCCGGGGCTGCAGCGGCAGGGCAGAGTGCCAGGGGCCGTGGGAAGAGCAGGAAGGCTGCAGCCTCGGGCAGAGCGAGGCGAGCGGGATGAAGCGGAAGCGACGCAGGGGATCCGGGAAGCCAGAGGCGCCTTCGCTGCGTCCAACAAGCATCCGAAAGCCGGCAGTGGATATACCGGCGTATAAGACGACCCCCCCACTTGGAGGCATGTTTTTCGGGGCAAAAAAGTCGTCTTATACGCCGGCAAATACGGTACTTAGGAATTGTGAGCTGTCCCCTTAAGGGAATGCATCATGGTAAATGTAGTTAAAGGTATCCTGGGAAATGTAGTTCATGTCATGTGGCTACATCTGTAATCCTGATTGGTCACTAAATTGACCCTCAAGGGGTTGAGAGAGGTTTCCCTCCATTCTTGCCTGCACTCATGGACTGATAACAACTTTCTTTCTATCGCTACATGATGGGTTGGGAAAATAACCATTTTTTACCTGCAATGCTGATATACAAAGGATTGGTCATTATAGAAGAGCTTCATCACAAATGTGAGTTATGAAGATACCTGATGTACCAATAAATGTACTTTGTTATGGATGTTTTGTGGAATTATCTATCTGCATCTGCATAGCCACAAATCCACCTCTGTGCATGAGATAGGACAGAAAAATACATGAAATGGATACATATAAGAAAAATAAAAGAAACAATAGGACAGGGACGGTAGGCATGTTGGTGCGCTTATGCACGACCCCCTACAGACCTCTTAGGAAAGGGGTGAGGTATGATGAAAATTCCTTAAATTCACAACATATGAGCAGACTTAATCATAGTTTTAACTGGGAAGTTGTGAGCATCCTAGACCAAGACAAGTGAAACATGCTGAATAGATAATTCCTGGAAGCCTAACACTCAGACAAATTAGCCATCAGCAGGCACATAGAGATAAAACATCTACCTATCATTCAAAAGAGACAAAAGACAAAAAGAAAACAAAAACCCAAAACACTTTCTCAATCAACACTCAGATGAGCCCAGATTAATACCAAGATTAACACTAGACCAGTAATCCAGAAATAAATACCCCAATCAAAGAACTACCAGCTCAGACAAACAAGCTAACAGTAAACCTCAACCTAATCAAGGAACCACCAAGGTGACTCCCACCAACACTCACAGGGCAAGCCACTAGTATATAAAATAAGAGCAAGCCCCACTCCCTTGTAGCACTAATGATATTACCTAGTTCAATAATGAAACATCTGCAAGAAAACAGTCAAATCCAGGGAGTACCAAGGACCATAAAACATGACCTATCACATGTTAAATCTGTCTTTCTCTCCATCAATGGTTTTAATTTAATTGTATTTAAATTAATGTTTCTCTCTCTCTGTGTCTTTTAAATGCTGCTGTCCATATGTGACTCTTTGGGAGAATGTCAGATAAACAGCCTTTTCTAAATAGAGAAAAAAAAAACCTTGCTTGAGAGGGAGATCCCACAACACCCAAATATTAGAACCAGCAATTTCAGCAGCACTTGAAGGATGGATATAGGTTATATATTTTGTAAAAGCCACTTCAAATGCATAGTGAACAATAAAAGATAAGTGTGCAGTTGAAAAGAACACTGGATCAAATCAAACATTCAGATCTAAAGAATTGATGATCCTTCTAGAAATCAATTCATAAAATGTTCTAAGCATCCCACTTCCAGATATAACTGAAATACATTTTGCTTGGATAATCATGGCGCAGAATTAATAAATGCCATGAATTTCTTATGAAATTCTCCAATTTTACTCCAATTTTTTCATGAATTTCTCCAATTTTACTCTTTAGCTTCTTATTCAAATCACTTTAGCAAGAGCCTTAATCACTAATAACAGCTTCAAATGTATTCAGAGTTATGCAAGTTTGTACTTTATAAAATTTATTGGCCACACATATCCATTCCAGTTGTTTTAATCTTTTGTCATTAGATTAAGCATTACCTGCACCATAGTAAGTTAAAAGCTATTTAAAGCTGCTACAAGTTTAAAAATAAAATACTTGCAAATAATAGAGTACAGTTCTCTTCTTAGTCTGTTATGGTACTGAATTAAAACTGTTAAAACTGTCATTCAGTTCTTGAGTACTAAGTAAATAATGAGGTTTAAGAACAGTTTTAATCTATCATTTATTATTGCTGTAGACAAGAATTTACTGATAAACATAGAACAACAAACTTGTGATGTCATTGGGGAAGAATGTGAGCTTATTGTTTCTGAAAAGTAGACAGGCTGCCAAAGATGTGACAAGGATGGTTAATGTCTTGTCCTTGATATACCTCCTTCTCAAGAGATTGATCCTGAATCCAGTGATGACAGTTGTGGGGATGATAGAGGGAGGGCAAGGAAGGGGGGAGGGAGAGCATATCAATTTGCTAGCCATTTTTATGAGAACATGTTCTCACCTGAATGGTTTGCAATTGTGCTTTTAATATCTCATTTGGAAAAGCTGTTTAACAGGAGCTGTTAATGACAATTTGGTCCTGGAAAAGAGGAAACTAAAATAAATTCAAAATAAAACTATGATCGCTTAAGAGGCAAAAAAGAAACTCTTGGCAAGCCTTCAAGAGTTTGTTTTGAAAACCTGTTGCATTTTTGTAATCCTTGATCTGACCTGATGCAAAAAAAAAAAAAAAAAGATCTTTAGCAATTTCCACCCATTTTGCCTGCATTATCATGTGATGGGATCCTAGTTATCATTTCTCATAATTCAAAACCACATCTGACTACACTCAATTTTATTAAAATCAACAACTACAGGATTCCATTATCACTTTCACCCTCCTTGCCTTCCACCTCTCAATTAAGTCTTCCTTATTTAGTGCTGTGGTATCAAGCTAAGCATCGTTGATTCTATCTTCATCCACATTCTGAAGAAAAAAGTTGTTGACAAACTTTTTGTCCAGCAAGTCAAGGACGACTGATTCTCTTGTGTCTTCTTCTACCTTACGAAGCAAGTTGTTAACAAGTTAAAAGTTCCTGAAAAGAACATGCTTCAGAGACATGTCAGGCTACTTAGTCTATTATTATGAATCCATGTGTTCCAATTCGTTTTTGCAAGTATCATCCACATCTTTCCCTTGGATGGGAAAACAAGAATAGACACCGAGAGCAGAATGCATTTATTTGTTCATACATGCAGATAATGTTTTACAATACTGGCAAGTTCATTCATCTGAATTTCTGAATGCAACTGAATATTTAAACATACAATATACTTCCTCTTTCTTTTGCTTCTCTTCCTTTTAAACAAATGATATCCTTTAACAAAATGAGATAAAACTATAAAAGTACATAAATAAATAAAGCAACTGGCTGTTCGCCAGTCATGGGAGTAATCTGTTATATCTTTCCTGTCTGTATTAAGAGCTATGCTTAAAATTTGATATTTACGTACTTAAAGTCAGATGCCTAGCAAGGACTGGAATAAAGGCAATACAAGTAGGATAGACATCAGCATTAGGGTCAGCATGTATCATGTCAATATTAACAGTGGGCTGGGTGGATATCACTTAACTCAATAAATGAGTACTAAAGAAAAACCTTCTGTAAAAAAGATCATTAGGTTTTATAAAGTAATAATTTGTAAACTGCCATTAACAAGTAGGCACACTGCATATTGCAGCTAAAATAGGACACCTTGAACACTACACTTCAACATAAGCATATTAGAACACAGACACCCCCACCTTTACATTAGGATGAATATGGAATCCTTCAAATGTTGGTGGGCTACATCTCCCATGTTTTCTTAGCACTGGACAAACTGGCAAAGAATGATAGACGTCAACAACATCTGGATGCCTCATTGCAGATTCCTATTGGGTATTAGTAGATCAAGAATATCTGCCAAGGACTTCCGGTTTGTCGGCTTCGGAGGCGGCAGGGTTTCGCGATCTCTGCGATCCCCGCCGAGCTAGCCGCACTTGGTTCCTCCGACCCAGACGGGTCCGGAGGATAAGGTTGCCCCGTAGAGGCAACCGAAGACAGGGAGGATCCGGACAAGGGGTTGGGGTGTTCGCAGACCCCTTCCCCACCCGGCATAACCTCCTTTTCTCAAGTCGGTCCAGCGGCGGTCAGCAATGGCCGCCACGAAGAAGCCAGCAACCGGACAAGATCGTGCTGGAGGAAGAAGGAGAAATTTTTGAAGCGAAAGTTTTTTTGGCTGAACTGGGATTAGAAGATATATTTAATACCCTGAAATCTAAGATTTGGTTTTTTGTTTGAAAGATACTTTGTTTCCAGAAGAGATTGGCAAGCGGCGAGTGAAAGTGTTTTTAAGTGAAAGTTTACTCTCCTTCCACATGGAATTAACAAATGAATGCTGAAAATACTACTATTCTATAAAAGGTAAAAATTTAAAGCTTCTTGTTATAAATGGGAAGGGAGAGGACAAAAGGAAAATTTATATTAAGATTTTGTTGAAGGAGATGCCTGGAAGATTTTAGAGATTGGAAGTTACTGTAATAAGAACTTAAAATACAGACTGGTTTTCTTTTTCTCCCTTTGCAACTGATTTTAACCCAGGAAGAAGGGAAGAACTTTGTGCTTTGTTTGGATTGTTTGGTGACTTTGGGACTTTGGGATTTGCTTTAAGCTTGGAAATATCTTTGGCTGTTTTAAGAAGAAGAAGAGGATTTACAATGACTTTATCTGCTGATGAACTGAGAGAGGAATATGGCAAAATAAAGAAAGACGATGTGAGAGAAATTTTTTGCTTTTTAGAAATGGCACTTGCTACTTATCAGCAAATACAACAATTGATGGAAGAAGAAGAAGAAGAAGCCATCTTTAATGAACCCATAGAGGTGCTTAAGAAAGGAAGAAGAAAGAAAGGAGAAAAAAAGGATATAAGACTTAAAAAAATATCTAAGAAAGAGAAAAATAAGATGCAAAATCAATATAAGGCTAGAAAGCAAAAGGAAAGAGAAATACAACAGAGAGGGGAAGTTAAGGGGGGTAAAAAGACCAGATGGGATAAGACAGGGAGGAAGAAGGGGGAAAAAGGCCACGAGGGTATCAAACAAGATGTGAAAAAGAAATGGTTTTTTAGGGATAAAGGGTAATATAATTTGATTTTAAAAGGATTCTGCAAGGTACATATGATAGTATTGTAGTATCTGTATTAGAAATAGAAAATCATAATTTTATAAGATTTGAGTAAAGACTAAAATATTAAAGGTTTAATAATGGTAGAAGATTTAATAAAATATTAAAAGGAAGGTCTAAAATATTTAGATTAAATATAGATTTTAATTGATTATTGTGTGGATGTTAGTATGAATATATTATTGTAATACTTGCTTTTGAAATAGATAATTGGAATGTTATGAGATTTAATGTTTAATGACATATTTAATTATGTTATGGATTCACTATTTTCTTTTTGTAAGTAGTATGTACTAAGCAGAATCAGATAGGGAATTTGGAGTTACCTTAAATGTTAATTTAGAGGTGCGATGGAAAGGCATCATACTTTGGTTTGTGATTTCAGGAGAAATTCTTTTATTTTACTATGGGGAATGAAATATATAGACAATTGGAAAATAATGGACAAAGAATAGAAATATAATGATTTAAATTAAGTTAATAAACAAAATAGAATTAAGAAGAGAGGAAAGCGGGGAGAAGTTATAAAGAAATTACAGAATGGTAATTAAGATAGGTAATGGCATATAAGATGAATATGAATTTAATTGAAGTCCATACAAAGAGTGGTAATCCGGGGCCAAGCTACTTTTTTGAAAAAGAAGTTTTACTTTATGTGTTTTGTGTGTCTATGTCTATGTGAGATTTAGTAAAACCTTGGAGGAAAGCGGGAGAATAATTGCAAACAAGACAGAGGGAAATATGAATATGATGATTAAATTTAAGGAGAAGAAATGAGAGTGTTAAAAGATATTTAAGTAGAAATGGGATATATTAAAATCACACTGTATAAAATATTGTATTATCTGCCTTGTAAAAATTTACAAGGGAAAGAGGTTTAATGTGTACAAGGTTTATGTTTTGTTTGTCTTTAAAAATTAATAAAATTTGTTTAAAAAAAAAAAAAAGAATATCTGCCAAGCATTAACTAGAGAACTCAGATGCGAATTACAGTTAGAAGTTATAGTTTTTGTTTCTTTATGACACAATCCCATGTGTTTTCAGTGATTTTTCTTTCCCTTTTCACTCCTTCTTTCATTTACCTAATACTGGTAATAATCAATAATTTCAGACAGAAACTCATTATCTCATATAAAAAATGCTAGTAGTTTAGTCATACTGACAGGGTCAGTTAAATTTGTGGAATCAATTTTTTAAGATCAAAACTCCTTTTCTACACAGGACATGCTGACTTTCCTGTTTTTGTAGAAACTCCCATGCTCCTAGAATAGCATAGCATGTTTCCTGCTATGCTATAAACATGAATATCAACTACTGCAATTAATCTGAAAACTTTGTAAGTTCCTCTCACAAATTACTACTCAAACATTTTATATACTTTGCTCTGAACTGTAATCAACACAAATCACATATATTTATTTTACTTGATTCTTTGGGAACCCTTTTATCATAGAGAAATAAAGTAAATCGATGAAATTAAGACCATTATACTCCTTTAGGAAGAAAAGATCTGAGGAAAAAAGAAAAACAATATCTATCACATCTTACCATCACCTAAAATCTTGGGGTATGTGGAATTTCTTGAAAATGGCAATTAGAATAACTTGTTAGAGCTTAATTCAGAGTTGAGGGAAAGGTGTATGAGCAGAGACAATGCAAAGATTACATTAATAATAGCATGCCTTACTCTCTTTTCAAAAGATTTATAAAGTAACTCTTAAAAATTAGCTTCTGGGTTTCAGGATATTGGCACGTCTTGGATGTTGCAGATAATACTAGGCAGACAAACACCACTGAATCCCTATCTCACAATTAAAATCTTTAGCAGATGCATGAATAAATTACTCCAGATGCATGCAAACTCTATGGCCATTATACCTATACATTAGCTAGGACTAAAATAATCTCATTTATAATGACACAATTCCTTTTATACATATGCGGGCCAATTTATTTATATGTTCTTCTACTTATAAATAGGGAGCCAATTTAGTGTAGTGGTTAAGGCACCAGGCTAGAAACCAGGAGACGATGAGTTCTAGACCTTCTTTCTCAGCCCCAAGGAGGCGGCAATGGCAAACTACTTCTGAAAAACATTGTCGTCAGGCTCCGACTTCACCCAGAGCCCGTCAGCTCTTAATATGCCTTGCAGCAAGTCAGCTGGCCATGTCACCTTATCTCTGCTGCTGCCAGATCTGCATTTTTGCTTGTTTGCTGGCAGATGGCTTTGGAATGACTCGGCACAGCTGAGGATGGATTTTGCAACAACTGCGGGGCTACAGGATGGATTTTGCAACAACTGCAGGGCTGCTGGAACTGGCTCTTTATTGATGTGGTGCATATTGTTAATGAGGATTGGGGCACATATAGGTGGTAATTAGGACTTAGGTTAAAACATGGTGAAGGTAGCACCAGGTGGGGCTCAGTTAGTGAGGGTTGGAATAGGGTAGGGATGTAGACATGTTACAGGGTTAACAGCATTTAGGGATAATGGGTTAGGCGTGGCCAGAATTAGAACTGCGTATAGGCCTGTGTCTCATGATAATGGTGAAAATAGGAAAGAGACCAAACTCAAACCCAACTCTAACCTTGCCTGGCTTTTAGCCATTCTTGCCTAATTAGAGTATTTGTTGTTTGATGCTATATTGAATAAACCATCATTGTCCTAAAGAGTAGCTGGAGTTTGGATTCATTTAAAGACAAATCTTCAATACTCAAGGACTGGCTGAGAATTGTCAATAAAAACTGTTGCCAGGAATCAAAAACCAACTCAAAGACATACAAACATTGTATAAAATCAAAGTTCAGGTATTCCTAGACTTGCAACCACTTGTTTACTGAGTGTTCAAAGTTATAAGGCTGAAAAAAGTGACTTACAACCCTGTCCTCAATGACCATAGTGGCATTCCCGTGGTCACATGATCAAAATTTTGATGCTTGGCAGTTGGCTTGTATTTATGACATTTGCAATGTCCCAGGGCCACATGATCCGCTATCTGCAGTTTTTCTGGATAACTTCTGACAAGCAATCAATGGGGAAACCCAGATTCCCCTAACTATGTGGTTCACTTAACTACTGTGATGATTTGCTTAACAGCCATGGTAAAAAATAAGATCATAAAATTTTGTGTGATTTTTTTTTAACTGCCTTGCTTAGCAACAGAACTTCTAGTCCCAATTGGGTTTGTAAGTAGAGGACTCCCTGTATATCCATGTTGATTTATGTTGCTTAATTTTACAGTCTTTTGCAGGGCTTAACCTAAGAAGAAAGATTATTCAATACACAGGGAAGAATGGGGAAAAATTAGAATAACGAGAAAAATTCCCACAACACTTAATTTCTAAGTTGGGATGAATGCTGAATTAACTTCCATCACTCACTGAAGTATACCCAGGGATATGGGTTATGTAGCAACATGAGCTTGGGAACCCTTGTTCTGAAAAGCCCAACTACTTCAGTTGCATACTGTATTTTTGCAATTGAAAAAAATGCTGAAAAATTATCTCATGTATAGAATCAACCATTCATTTTGTTCTGTTGTGTGCATAGCAAAGCTTAATAAAGAACACCTCCTTGCTAGGGATCCAAATTCTAAAAAAGTCAGTTAATGTAAAAAAATACTGTATTATGATTGGTATTAATTCAATATGATTGGAATTTCTGTTATATAAGTGTTTCATTCCTGACAGCTGCACATCCTCTTGAGAATTCCTTGAAATGACAGTTCCAGACAATTTATTCAGATGACTGGATTCAATGGAAAATATATTTTATCATTAGCTCCCAAAGCAACATATAATGTATCTCACCCATGTATTTTATCATTTGTACCTAAGAATGCTCGTTAAAATACAAATTTAATTTAGACCAATGCATTAGAACTCGAGAGGTGCCCACAACTTAGTACAAGACAGGGAGCCTAGGTAAATGTTTTAAATAAATAAATACACTTCTAATATAACAGGGACTGTGTGAATTTTAAACTATAGTAAGTATAAGTTTGATTTTATACAATCTTATTTAAAAAATAGCATTGGAACCAAATGACAAAATGTAAAATGTGTTAGTATGTTGTGTTTTACTTGCTAAATAGAAGTAAAGGGATAATTTGGATGGGGGACACAGGTAAGTGATCCCTTTGGAGAGTTGTTCGTAGGCCTATCATACTCAATATACAAATTATTTTTCTTTTCTGAAACTTCTATTTGTGCATAGAACAATGATGCAATTTTCATACCTCACTCACATAAAGCACTGTCAGTTCAGGCAATATGAGTGCAACGTGTCTCTACAGCAGTGTTATCTACATTTGCTTTCATATTCTTTTATGTTACATTTTGCAATTTCCCATTCCTATATGGCAGACTTTGGGCACAAAAAATTTCACACAAAAATTAGAACAGCAGTTTAATATTGGTTTAAGAAAGATTGATATAACATGGTTTTGATTTATAAGTATCCTGAAAGAAAGTAACACTGTGAACATCAGGAATATATAATCTTAAAGAATAAATAATCTTTATTGCCTTGTTACGGCATTTTCAGAATAGCAGAGTAACTTCTACTCTGATTTTTCAATTGTCTAATTCCTGGGTACTGTAAGAATTTGTAACCGACTGCACAAAACCTAAACAACAGCCATTTGATATTAATTTATGAAAAATTGTCTTATTGCTAAAGATTTCTTATGCCATATAAAAAACAAAATTAACTTTAGTGGAAAAGCAAAAAAGATGGCTAATCTTTGTACTCTGAGTAATGTACTATAGGCTTTAGCAATCAAAGCATTGCTTGAAAAATTAGTCTTACTGATTTCACTATGCAGTCTCCTCTATTTTTCATTAAACATTCCTAATCGGAGAAATACACAGCTTGCCTTACAGCACCCAAACATGTTACTTTAAGAACAAAATTTTCCTAAATGATTTTTTCCCCAAAAAATATAACATATATAGCAGATAAATGTAAATTAATTACCTAATGATAATTATAATCACATATACAGAAGAAATCAAATGCTTCTAAATGTTGGACTACTTGAAGGTGCTTTCCAAAAACTGTGCGATTCCTCTTCCACTTCTAGGGATGGGTGAATGCATCGTTTTCACTCCTGAGGGAATTACACCTTTAAAAAATGCAGTACTGTCAATATATAAGCTACATTGCCTTACACCAAGGGTGTCAAACTCACGTCATCACAACAGCATCACATGATGTATCGGGACATTTTTCCTCTTCACTAAACTGGGTTTGGGTGTGGCCAGCATGACACATATGGCCCATGGGCCAGGAGTTTGACAGCTCTGCTTTACATAGAATTACAAAGAACTTACACAAATTTAACATGCATACATAGTCCATATATTCATCCATCACAATTGAAAATAAGTATGCATAGGAAATAAAAAACTTTAGCAGATAGGGAATGGGATATTATTTTTTTTCAAAATGGGAAGATAGGAAAGATACACTGACATTGAGTTCAATTCTTGTGATGATATGGACATAACCATTATGTTTTCTTGGGAATGGCTTGCCACTGGCTTCTTCTAGAATGAGTTGTGATTTCCTAACTTAGCTATCTGACTTGTGTTTCCAATAGTTTCCTATCCAAGTACTACACAAGTCTGACCCATTTAATTTCCCAGCAGAGACAAAACTGGCTAAGTGCTATCTTGAAGCCAAAGCTAATATAACTACTTCAAACAGAGCCATATTTAGAATTATTAGGAATTATTGTAATGTTTGTATTTGTTCAAGAAGTAGCAAGCTTAGCTGAGGTGCCAATAAATATAATTGGTCAACAATACAATATACTTATTTGTGATTTGAGTACAGCTAGTCTTCCTTCCCAAACCTGGGAATGGAGGGGAGAAGATAGCTTCTCAGATTTCTCTGAAAATGCAGCTATTATGGTAATGCCAAAGAATAAAGCAGGAAGCAGTTTACTTTATTTAACACCTTTTGCCAGAACAGTATCATCAGCTAGCTTGAGAAAGGTCAACTGCTTACATTTTTTTCCAAAGAAAAAGACTAGAAATGCACAGCCTATACCTCCTCAAAACCATTTGTCTGACCTTCCAAAAATTTACAACCATAATACATGATTTAAATAATGTTAAATAGTTAAATAATTATCAGGAATTAACTATAATTTAATTTAGTTATTTTTCAACTTTTGACAACTAGAATAATTTTATTGTTTGTATTAACCCTGCCCAATTTAAGTGTGGTTTTAGTAGATAAGCTTATTAAGATCTGACACACGTAAGGATATACTTCAATACTTTTATTAGATTTCAACCAGTATTATTTTTTAAGAATAGTATGTTATCCTCATATTTGAACTTGCAAAATAAATCTCTACTTACCACTACAAGGTGTGGCACCATGATCCTTATTAAGAGATCTAAAATAACTATCATTTCCAGTGCTTTCGATTTTCCCTTTCTGCAATTCAAACACAAGATTACCAATATAGGTCTTCAAGGTATTTTTGCAAAGAAAGACAAAGTGGATTTAATAGTTAAGAAACTTCAGTGTGCCAACAACCAAAACTATTAACCTACTTTTGAACTTATATCTTGAAATGCAAATTATACAAAACAACTTATTGTACTATTAGTAGTAAAACATTTTGAAATAATTAAAAATAGAAACATAAATAACGTATCTTCAAATGCTAAAACTCATCAAAGAGTCTACAAAATATAGAATACCAGAGTTCATGAAACTTTAAACTTTCAATATTGTGAAATAATAGTCACTTGTCCGTTGACCATTTTTTTCAAATTTGAAAGGTTCATTTTTTTGAAAGGTTCCAACATTTTTTATGGTGAACTTCAGTCAAGTTTCAATGTTGCTAATGAGTGATGGCTTCTGCCTTGCTATTTTCCCATGAATCCTATTTTTATCCAGTAGTTTACAGAGAAAGGAGTGATGACACAGAATTTACCCAAGATAAGACGCCTGGAGTTCCCTGGATATTTTTCGGAGGTTTTCTATTACTTACTGGACAATTTTAAGCAGCACTCATAAAGTTATATTACAGGATAACCATTCTTAAGAAGACTGTATTATTGGCCCAAATAATCTCCATTTCAAAATGGTATGTTAAGTAATTAGAGAATATCTGCAACCAAACAACCAAGCACACAGAACACTAAGAACTCAACACTTCAATCCAGAGTTACATATAATCTAGTAAAATTATATTTCTGACTAAGGATTGAAGAATTGCAGATCTTTAGGAATAGTTTTGTAACTTTTCTATACAACATTGTCTCAAGCCCACCCCAGTTGAAGAGGTCTGCTACAGATCCTGTCCGCTAAGGAACTGAAGATGGGACCAAGAAGAAGAATCATTTGGCCCTAGCAGATCATTCTACCATGATGGGTGAGAACTGCTCCCTCCCATTTGGCCTTCCAGAAGTATATCAAAATTTGGTCTTGCTGGTTGGCCTCTTGGCTCTTGTTCATTTTAACTATTTTTCACTTGTTTGTATAAGTTATTCTGACCAGTCACCTTGTAGTGGAAATGTGTGGCATAGATATTTAATAAATAAAATAAATTTAAAAAATCAATAAATTTAGTGGAGAACTTCAGATTATCTCTCTTGTAAATAATGTGCTTCTGGAATCTCCTAGTTAACAACTTCACTGTAAGTAGGCAAAGGAAATAAAGTTATGATATTCATAAAGGACATAGTTGTCACAAATTAGTCCTGATTGTTTAATGAAGTGTTCACAAAACTGGCCATAGTTATTGTTTTAAATGAATTGCCTGAACAGGGGAGATACTGGATTATTTTATGAAATAAATGAAAGAACCAAACTTTGATATTATTTGTTCATCTAGTCTCCCTTTATATATTAGCAGGACCCATATGAAGTGCTGAAAACTTCCTATGGAAAACATGGAAGAAATTGCAAAATTTCTAAGGGAGAAAATACCTAGCTGAAGACCTTACGGCACCACCTTAAAGCATAATCTCAACAATCACATTCTTTCTCATTCTCTCTCTTTCTCTCTCTCTCACACACACATCACATGTTCCAATAAAATAAGCAGTATAACAGAAGAAAAACAGTTAAATTAGAAAACTAACCTGGAAGCGTCTAGCATCCAGCACTATCATTTTAGGATTTGTTGTACTCTTGCAGTTCTTCTCAGTTAGTGGTAAATGAGAGGCAGTTAAATGGATTTCATACATATTTGCTAAAGAATTGCTGATGCAGTATCTAAATTGAATAGCAAAAGCACATATTGAGACAAACTGTGTAACTGTCATAGCTGAAGAGAAATTCACATGTATTTAATATAAGTATTTAATATATTGTATTAAATACATGTGGATTTACATGTACCAAGATGGCATCTAACTGGAAATAAATCGAAGTAATTTTGTCTGTGTGGTCTGCAAAACATTTTATCAAAATCTGCTCTAAGGATTTGAGAGCAACGAGAAATCAAATTCCATCACTAGAAATGATTCACTGAATCATTGGTTTTATTTAGATTAACTTAAAATATATTCTTTTTTTTAATAAAAAATTTATTTGGGTTTTCACAAAACACAATACAAGTAAAATTTCTTTTTTTGAGAATAGCATGGTCCCGAGTTATCACTTCTCCATACAGTCACAAATTCAATTCCATATTCATCTTTGTGTTCTATTTCATATCTTATTACTATTTTAACATTTTCTCAATAATTTTCCCTTCCCTTAATTTTCTCAATCTTGCTTTTAATTATCTCATTCCTTTCTAAATTCAATTATATATATCTTTTTCTAAGTTTCAATATCTTTCTAATCATTATATTTATACTTTTGTCTGTCTTGTTTCAATTTCATATTTTCTTTTCTCATTAAACAAAATTTTCCCCTGTAGTTACTGATTGGAGTATGACACCTTTGCATCTTTTAATTTGTATCCATTCAACTCTTATTTAAACTTCAATTTATGCCTTTACAATTATAACATTCAATATAACACATAGCTTCCAGTCGAATTCTGCTTGGTACATTCTTAAAATACGCACTAAGTTCTTAAAGAGAAAATATATATATAACAATAATAAATAAAATACTTATTCTATTCCAATTTAGCTCTATCATTAGTGTTAGTTATAATCTTTAACATCTTTAACATTTCTATTCAATAGGATATCATACGTCTAGGAACACTTCCATAATTTTTTCATATTTCTTTCATATTCCTCTTCCCTTAAATTTTTATAACACATTAATAATTAAAATGTTCCCCTCCTTTCCTAATTTCATTCTCTCATTCTCTTTATTTCATTTATTTATTAAACATTCCATTCCATTACAATTAGTATTTTATCTTTCATTTTAATCACACTTGTTTCGTATTTTCAAAGTTCATTTCTATTTCTAATATAACAATACTATCTTATGTACCCTTGCAGAATCCCCCTTTTTAAATTTTCACCCATTATCTCTGTGTCTTCTAAATAGGCTTATACCCTTAATCCTTGTACGTTTTCCCTGTTTCTGTCCTTTATAATTTCTTTTCCTTTCCCTCTTCCCCCTCTTCTTCTCCCTTCCCTTTTTGACCCCTTCTCTCTCTAATTCTGATTCTCTCTTCTGTAATCCTCTCTTTTGTTTCTTCCTAATATTGTAATTACTTTTCAAACTATTCTTTTTTGGGGTTGTTTTTTCAAATCTTAAATTTTTCACTCTCTTTCCCCCCTTTCCTTTCTTTTCCCTGCATAGAAATACTTGGTCATTGAAGATGGCTTCTTCTTTGTTCCGCCCTTCTTGTTCAACAGGCATTTCTTGTTGTTTCTCATAGTTCAGGATCTCCATATCCAAAAATTAAAATACGAAGCCAAAAGAACCTTTTCCTTCTTGTGCATCTTAAGTTCCATTCTCAATTCTTCCAAGAGTGATACCATTTTAAAAACTTTTAAACAACCACCCGAATAATTTTAGTCCTTTAGATCCAATAGCCAAAAATCCAAAAATCACCAAGTAATCCAAATAATCCAAAGCTATTTCTTCTTGCTTCTTTTTTCCACTTTCTCTTCCTGGGGTTCTCTTATTTTGTTACAAAGTTTCAGTTAAAATGTATCTTTTAGGAATCTTGTTAAAGTTTCACTGTTAACTTCTTTCACTTCCAGGTGGTCTCCTCCATTTTTCCAGATCCCACCCTTTTTTTCCCTTCTTTTAAAAGTGTTTGAGAATCCAGAAATCTTTATTATCCCTTTGACATTTTATTTTCAGCTTAAATGCCTGTTAATGTCAAAGTGGATTTTTGCCAATTTCTTGCTTAAATCTCTTAGTTGTCAATATAGGGAAGAAAAGAAAAAAAAACCCAAATATTTTCCCTTCCCTCTCTCATTCGCCGCTTCAAAGTCTTCTTTGGGAGCAATGTTATTCTTTATAATTCAAATTCCAGGGTATCTTATATTGTTGCTTTTTCAGTTCGACCTGGTCAGCCAAAACTTTCTCTTATCTTCCTCCTGCACATTCTTTTCTGGTCGAGTTCTTCTTTGAGGTGGCCATTTCTGACCACCGCTGCAACCGCCTTCGGGAAAGGGAATAATGGCCAGCTGGGGAGGAGAGATAAGACTCTCCTCGACCCTGCTGGCAGTCTCCCTCCTCTTCACCACCTATATAGGGTGGCTTAGCCCTGAAACCAGACGGCTCAGGGCGCTCCAGCGGCGAGCACAGATCAAAACCGAGCACAATCACGGATTTTTGGTCTGTCGCCGAAGAAGCTCAAACTGGAAGCCCCTTAAAATATATTCTTACTAAATCACCAATATAAAAATAGCAGAACCTTAAGACGATTGGTGATTGTCACAAGAATCCACAAATTATTTGCAAAATAAAACCCCAGACACCACGCAGCTAATATGCCTTTCCAAAAGTTGTTTTTTCTTCTTCCTCCATTCAATTGTGTCCGATTATTAGAGACTGCCTGGATAAGTCCCTGCACTTTTCTTGGCAAGATTTTTCAGATATGGTTTACCATTGCTTTCCTCCAAGGGCTGAAACAATGTGATTGGTCCAAGGTCACCAGTTACTTTGTGTGTAAGGTAGCACTAGAATACACAATCATTCAGTTTCTAGTTTGTTTCCTTAACCAGTATATTGAACAGCTTTTTATTTTTAACCAAAGTGCAAAAGCTTTATAGAAAGTAAAATGAAAATGTATACTTACGCAATTTTCTTACATGTAGCAAGAGCACAGAATACAATATCATTTTTTTCATGCCACTCACATCTAAATAGAAACCATATTTTCATAATGAATACAGAATTTCAAATACACATTGCATCAATAAGACAGAATTTGGAATACTAATTAATATTGTTGAGCTAATGCATAGGTATCAACACGTTTTCAGTACAAGGTGATCTTGCAATTTTCTATTTACATAGTTCAAGATTTTTAAACATTTTCAGAAGTATCTCAAAAGTCTAAGTCTTTAAGATGCCAGAAGACTAAAATCAAATCTACTTTGGTTAATCACAATGTTTTATGCATTAAAACATAAAACTTGCTAAAAAAAGTAAATGTAAAATATACATGGATATTTTACACACACACAATATCTAAGTATTATAGTTCTGTTGAAAAAAAATAACTAAAACAACTCTCACTGTAATTATTAGTGGTTCACTCTGTGTATAACACTTTTCAGCAGATTAAAACATTATACTTTTCGTTTTGACTATTTTGTGAAATCCCTTAAACCACTCCTTTCCAAACTTTTTCTTTCATTATCCAAACTCAGTTATCAGAAAGTTCTAACACACATCAAAAACTGATACTTTCTCTGAGCATTCATAACTTTGAACAGTTGTTAAATGAATGGTTGTTAATTTGATAATCTGAACCATTAAAAACAATATTGCTGAATGATCTTTACATTATTTCAACAAATCACCATTGACAATTTCATTGATTTTCATCTTAATAGGAATACTTTAGGAGAATTTTCTAATATATTTTAGTGAAGTTGTAATCATTACATCAAGTTAAATATGCCTGTTATGATGGGTAATAGGTTATTGCTACCTAAAGGAAAACTATTTTGGGGGTAATTTCCCTAGATTTCGGAAGCACTGTCTTAAGCAGAGACCACTGTGTGCTTTTGCCCAGAGAAATTTAGGTCATGTACTTTACTACGAGACTTTTTTACCCAATTCCAATCATGAATACAGGTAATTCTTGGATTACAACTTCTGTCACTAAGTGAAGCAGTTAAGTAAAACATCACAAGAGTAATATATTTAGTAACAGCAGTCCTGGATATGGTTGTTAGGCAAGGATCTCACGCTTTTCCTGCCCTACATGGACTGCAGCTCCATTTCTACTTTTCCACCAACCTATCTTCTTTTCCATCTCTGTCATTTTTTAGTCTTTAAGCCATAGTGGTGCAGTGGTTAGAATGAAGTACTTCTGGCTACTTCTGCTGACTGCAATTTGGCAGTTAAAATCTCACCAGGCTCAAGATTCACTCAGCCTTCCATCCTTCGGATGTGGGTAAAATGAGGTCCCAAATTATTGGGGGCAACATGCTGACTCCGTAAATCGCTTAGAGAGAGATGTAAAGCACTGTATATACTTGAGCCTAAGTGCTATTGCTATTAAACATTTTGTTAGATCATAGAATAAAATACAAAAATATATGATGGATAAGATGGTAGGCACAGCATTATGCCACCTACCTGCTTCTGCTCTTCCCCATCGCTAAACTAACCTTGGTCTACTTTGCCCCCACTGGATTCTGCCGGCTTCCACAGGGTGGACAGGGACTCTGTTGGCACTGGATTCATTTCCCCCACACCCCGTCACCTTGGCTGCAAGGCTCCCGGTAGGCCTGCCAGATGTCAGCAATCTCAACCAATCACTAGCCTAGAGGCTCTACATGCTCTGCACAAAGTTCTACTGCTGCCCTGCACAAAAGAGGAAGCTATCTAGAGAGATCTCTCTGGATCCCACTGCACACCAGGACACTGCAAGTTCTCTGCTGGCCTGGATGATCCTTCCACCGGATAGCAAAGAGGGGGTATTTTTGCAAGTCCTACAACTGCTGAAGCAGGATAAATCCACCAGGATCTGGCAGCTAGGGAGGCACTGCAGAGCATGACTGACAGAGGCCCCATGCAGATTTTGGTTGGTGTTGGTGAATCCAGCAAAGGAGAGGCAAAGCAAAGACAACAACTAAGGTCAGCTGGAGACAGAGGGGATGGCAGCAGAGAGGGCAACATCATAAAGCAATGGCTCCATCTCAGTTGTGCTATATAGGGCAGCCAGAAAAAAAGAAAGAGATATTGAGGCGTGATAGGTAGGAGGGTGGAACTGAAGTGGGCAGGAAAGAAGGAAATGAATGCAGGGTACTGCAATAGTTACAAATGCATGCTGGTCGCCAACCAATTATCACATGTCAGTGTAGCATCTTCGGGAATATTAACCATCAAGTATCAATTCAATTACTTGAAGCAAGATTTTTTTTCCTCCTCATAGGAATTATGCATCCCTTCATAATTTTAAAAGCACTATATTCCCATGCTAATGGTTTTGTATATTCTGAGAGTTTCAGGATACAAACTGAAGTAATTATTTCTATGAACATTATGCAGTAAGATAAAAAAAACATCAAAACCATATTAAGTGTAATTTTGAAAAAAAGTGTTATTTATAGTAGATAAAACATTGCAAAACAGAGATGTACAAGTTTATGGCTCTTTCGGAATGTAGAAAGAAAAAGGGAGATTACAAAATATACCTAGTATTTCCTGAGTAATCCCACATGGAAGCATCCAGTGTATTACACACCCAAGTTTTAGAAGGTTCTTTTTGAAGTTTTTTATAATACAGCTCCACAACAAGATCCTCCACATTTAAAAGCTTTAGATGATTGACTCTGCCTATTAGGAAAATAAGTTTCAACATCAAGAATATTACAAAACATTTGTGAACAATATTTTCTCTATTATAAAGGTAACAGTTTCTTACCTGTTTCTTTAGCCATATATTTTAGGCACCAGTTTACTCTGAAGTGATCATCAGACTACAAAAATAAATATTTTGAATTAAATATTTATTTATTCAGTACATAGATACTGAAGAGAAACAGAAGAACTTGCTTTCTCTTAAAATGTCTTAAATATATATTAAGGCTCTAATTTATTTAATTAGATCACATTAATAATATTAATTAAAATGTCATTTGATGCATTCTGATCAACAGGCCCAAAATCTCCAAACAGCAATACAAATAATTATGTACAATATAAAATTTATAAACTACCAATGGATTGCTTAAACTAAGTGTTCAAAATCATGGAATGTTATTAAAATGATTGCCGTCCTATACCTTCATCAACTCATTTTAAACAAAATTTAATTATTTTTGCCTCTTTGAAAATTTTGTAATTTTAACTTAACATTTCAATTTTTATATAGTTTTATATTTTGATTCTTTATTGTACACTGCCCAGGGTCCCTCTTTGAGGAAGATGGGCAATTCAGTAATGTAAAATATAAGCAGACAGACAAATAGATACCGGTACGTGAACTTAAGTAGAAATGATTTTGATACCTACGTGAGTCTTTTAATAATAGTGGGTCAAATATTGGAAATGTAGTGTTCAAAATTTGACCTTGGTTTACATGAGGCTAGCTAGACTTAGAATACTTTAATAATGGTAGAAACATTAGACACCTACTCTTAAATGTTTGAGGAACAAGATAGCCAAGAACTTTTTTTAACACTGAAGGCTTGGATTAGATGAATAACTGATCAAATGCTTTTAAATTAATAAATGTAAGTGAAAAAGGCTTTATCCCTGTAGCTGAATTCATCTATGTGAAAACACATTTGGATGGATATTCTTATTCAATTATTTCTCAGAAATTTGAATGTCAAGTCAATGTACCTTACAATATACAGATGGCCAGTTGCCCCTTTGTGGTTTGATGAACTCATACAGGTCATGCAACACAACTGAGTAACTTGCAGTTGCAGTATCAAAACCAGTTATGGGAATTTTATGGGTAGCATCACCTAAGGGAACATTTGAAATATTTTAAGATGCAAAGTATCATTCATACATATTCTAATATTAACTATACTTATAGATTGCAAGATCTATATATTAGTTCTATGATGAAAACTCAAATATCTTAATTTAATTATTAAAATATTCAATAAGAACAAAACTAGTCGCATAAATAAGTAAAAATGTTTATCTTAAATATAAAATAAAATGTTCCAATATAAGGCATCTTTTTGAAATAAGAATTTTCCAAAAGTTGAAATCTGCTATATTATTATATTTGATTTAAAGTACTATCTACAAACACTGTTTGCTTTATCATTCAGGGGAAAATTCTAGCTTCTAGAAAATTGTACTGAAAAATGTAATATGCAATGTTCAATAAAGTCTGTAGATTAGATGATACAATAGATATGCCACAATAAGAGCTAAAAAAAACCTACATGAAAGTTTTAAAAATGGTATATAATTGTGAGGTTGCTGAAGTTTCTTAACAATATCATGCTACACAGAATAAGTTATACAAATAAAAGCAAATGTTTCAGAAAATCTAATATAATACCCAACTGTATTGAAGAAAAAAATGAATAAAAATTTACTCAAATTTATTGAGTATATATTTGTTTCAGCTTTTATGCACTACTCACCTGCAGCCTGGCAATGAAACCGAAATCCCCGTGGTACTTCTCCTACCAAAAATCAAACAAAATACATTGACTTTATGTGATGCTAAATTGTTTTATGAATACCTATAATTTACTGTCCTATTGTCCTTCAGTCAGTGCCATTGTTAACTTCTTACGGCAGCTGAATGAGAGCTACCTGTACTTCTCTTTCAAGACATTAGCCAAATTTGACAGATAAAAAAAATTAAGATCATAGGAAGTTTGCACTGTCAAAACATTTTTTTCTTGGAGATGTAATGTTTATTTGATCATGATCGATTCATCGCTAATAATATTGTCAAACCATTTGGGCCATTAGAATTTTTATTTTTTCAGTATGCCGGAATCATTAAACCAGATTGCTTGAACAAACTGAAACCTACTTTTTTTACAATAGGCCTGAACCTCTATGCCCCTTCTATTTTCAGACAAATCAGAACAAATTCATTCTCCCTTTTCCAACACTCACCAGGATTTATAAAATGATGAAATTCTGCAATTATACCATCCGTAAGTGAATATTTGATACACCCAATTTCACAAGGGAGGAAACGCTGATTGCAGTGAGGGGGCAACACTCCATGACTGAAGATATTCAGAAAGTAGAATGAAGTTTCGAGCACAACTATAAAAATGATTTGAACCAAATTACCAATAGATTTTATAATGTGATTAATATTTAATACAAATAAACAAAATATTTCAGTATACTTAAAAGCTTTTAAAATACTTGATATAGAATTTTAGCTTTCCCACTAGAAAACTGAATATTGTCTGCGTTTCATTGACTAAAATCCTAGTTTATTGACCTAGCTATTCAAGTTACTTTTCATATTGTTTCTCAATCTCTGTCCTTCTATAAAAATTCTTGAAACATTTGTTAAAATAAAAGAATGCAAAGCCACAAATAATATGAAATGATTTATAATTAAAAATAGGTCATGGATTTAATCTGTCAACTCATGTAAATAAGGATTAAGCAGTTACCAATCAATGTAAACAAAAAGTCAAATAACTTATTTCAATACTAATTACCATTTGTTCGAACTCATTTAGTAGCAATTATCCCATCAGCTCAATAGCTTTACTTGACCTATCCTATAATCAGGCCTTTTTTATTCTAAGCATGCTACTACATTTCTTGGACACTACTAAGGCCTTACTTTATATACATTTCATTATTGTACTTTTTCCTACTGTTTCCTTGGAACCCTCCTGATACATATATCATCTTCCAATTCCTACCTGATTCACAAAACATTTAAGCTAAACTAGTCAAGAAATGGATTATCTTTAAACTATACATTACCTTGTTCATTCTTAAATGGGCTTGTAAGGTTTGTAACAGGAATCATATCCTGAGTTTGAGTAGGAAACGGTACTAAAACTTCTCTACGTGGCTAAAAAAAAAAATATCATTCAATATTTACCAAATAAAGAAAAAACTTATATAAAAACATTTGTTCAGCGATGGTTCAAACTTATGATAGCACCAAATGAAGGTATGTATGACCTCTGCCTGAATTTCACAGCTGATACAACACCCTCACGGTCACATGAACAAAATCTAGGTGTTTGGCAACTGATCCATCCTTAGGACAGACTGCAGACTATCTTCCTTCATCCTGCCTTGGGTCTGTTTCCTACACTGTTGAATCTCACCTTCCTCCCCACCATGACTTGGCACTTATTTTTTTCCTGTAAAATTCCTTCAGGAAGCAGCTGATGCATTGTGTGGTCTTCTTACATGGAGGCTGTTTGATGCCATCCCAGAAGATGGCACCATTTTGGGAATTTAGGAGATTGGCTTCAGAATGAGAAGCTGACTGCTCCATTCCTTAGCCTCCTTATATAGTACAGAGGCCATGAGGCACAGTCTAGAAATGGGCACAATTTTGGAGTGACCATTATTCATTGCAGCTCAATCGAGCAAGGTGGGAAGGCCTGTGTGGATTGAATGGGGTAGGAAAGCAGGCCCAAGGTAAGCAGAGCATGAGTGACTTGGGATGAGTGAGGCCCTAGGAGGCAACATATGATCCAGGGTAGTACAATGGGATACTGGATTAGGCCTCTGCCACCAGAGGCATCACATGCTCCTATTAGCAGTCCACATGTTCGCTTAATAACCACAAGGAGAGCAGGAACTAGAATCATTAAGTGAGGTGACCACATGGGCACCAGATTTAACAATCCTCATGACTTTTGACTGTTAACAGGCAGGCTCTGTTATGGTCAAGAACTATGGGTACATGTAATTGACATTCATGGGAATGAGTATCTATCTATCTATCTATCTATCTATCTATCTATCTATCTATCTATCTATCTATCTATCTATCTACCTACCTACCTACCTACCTACCTACCTACCTACCTACCTATGTGTCTGTGTGCGCATGTGTATATATACAGATAGTAGCAGCATTACTGAATTTATTATATGTATATCCGCTTATAATATCTTCATGCAGCACAGCCAATACTCATCAAGAATGCTGGGCATTCTTAAAATAAATTAAGTTTCCAGAAACAGTGCTTTAAGCTACATATCCTATGCTATCAGAATAATAGCCATGCCATTTTCCTTTCCTCAGTTGAACAAAGTCTTTAGGAATGGGAAGACAGTAACATCTCTACTTTTTTTCTTCTATTCTTGTAGGTCTGAATATCCTCGCAGACCTAGAAGTAATTATAGCACACATTTCCAAATATTACTGTACTAGTAACCTTGCTATGTAAACTTCCCTTCTATTTTTAAAATAGTAAGGGAAAAATGCAATGTATAAATATGACATTAAGGCTCTAATAATGTAGAAGGTGAAAAGAAGAAAATTATAAGCAGCAAGGTGTATGGACTCCATTACAGTGGCAATAGATGAATTATTTGGGAGACTTGAAAAAAGGTTATGGATAGATTATCATAGAGAAAATTTACGTGGTTTCAGGCATCAATTTGATAGCACATAATCATAGGCTGCTAAATAATCAATCTCTGTAGCTATCTTCATACTTTTATAAGATTTAATCTACTATTTGAGATTAATCTAGACAATCTGCTCTCCATTATAAACATGGGAAAAGTACAGAATCCATCAGTACTTTTCTCTACATACCTATGGGTAATTGTTATTACTTATTCCCCAATTTAAACTCAATTGTGCTTGAAAATAATCATATTTACAGGCTTTAAATACTTCATTCTTCATTTACCTTTTCTGCTACTACTTCTGACTTGGTAGCTTTCCACCGACGAGCCATTTCTGCATATCTTTCTTTTTGCTCTTCATTAAGTAGCTTAGGAGTAAAAACAATTACATAAATCTTTGCATAATTTTCTCAATGTTTTCTGCCAAATCATCCACTGACTTAATCCAACAGGTTGCTTTTTGGCAATATTCATTTGGGAAAGTCAAACATGGTAATTCACTGTAGTCAAATGTTAGAGTAGGTTTAATAACTTCAATATGGTGCTCTTTCTCAAGTGTTATGTAACAGATCAATGCATCTTATTCTGAATAAATACTGTCAGTGGAAAGCTGAAACATCATTCTAACTATAGTTATTTTAAAAGTAATGTATCTTGTTTTTAGAACCAAAACTGAGGTAGGAAACAATTTATGTACAGTAGTTAGTGCTGCCTAGAAATACAAAACCAGTTTTTGTCTCTCCTTGGGCATGAAAGCTCTCAGGATAGTTTCTTTGGGGAAAATAGGAAGGAGTATTAGGTTTGTTTGCTGCCTAGAGCTTCTTATAAAATGAGGGCAGGATAAAAATCTAATAAAATAAAATTCTATTTTATAATAGTGTAATTGCTATCACTAACATTAAAATTCTAACAATGGAGAAATATTTGGGAAGCAAATCTTGCTTAGGTTGCAAAACAATTTTGCCAGTCCCATCGGTATGTCTAAATGCCAGGAAATTAGTGCTTGGAAATATCTCCACATATCAGTTCTGATATAAACAGTTTAAGCACTGTCCAGATTTTGCAGCTTTCTTCAGCAAGGTTTGGAAAGCAGTAAAGAATATACATGTGTTAAATTCAGGAAGAAAGCCATTTTTAGAGAATGAGCACAAAGCCCCAATTTCAGAAAGGTTTTGTAACTATGGCTACCAGATCTCAGCAGCAAAAGAATCTAAAATAAACTGACATCAACTACCGGCCTGATTTTTGCCGTCCGCATCGGGCGGCCTTTATTATGTCTTAATTCTGCAACCTCCATTGCCTCACTTTAAAGCGTCTTCTGGTCTTATCCGAAGAAGTAATGGCTACATAAAGGTTTCTTAGTATTATACTACGAAGGGTCGGACTACGTTATAAGAAGCTATAAATAACGAGTAGGGGAATATCAGGTCAGGTCCCTTGCAAGTTGAGGGGTGGCTAGTCCTAGGATTTTCTTTTCAGGTCCCAAGACCGACAGAGAAGGCGCGGCCACGCTCCCTCACCGCCCAGGCATCGGAACAATACGGGATGGCGTTAGCGACGTTGGTCACAGCCAGGCCCTGCTGCTTCAGTTCCGGCAGTTTCTCCAGCGTGAAGAAATAATAGGCATTGCGCGATCCTCTGCAGTTCGCCATTTCACACCACGCCTGCGGGGAAAATCAGCGGGCAAAGAAGGGGCTGGTCTCCTTTTTAAAGGAAAAAATGGCCAATCCTGTGCCGCCTTTCGGTGTTCTGAGTCAGCACGTGGCTAACGAGAAAGAAAAAGCGGGGCCGCAGGAGTTCGTAGGTCGCCTTGACCTGCGGCGGCTGATTTTACTCTCTTTCAATCTAGGCTCTTCCAAATTCCCCCTGATCGTCGTTTAAGGCTTCCGTATCTGGGTTACAAAAGTCGGGTCGGTCACTAGACGGCAGGAAAGAGATCGAATTTTTATAACCGAAGTATTGTAGCTCTTAACAACAACAACAACTCTCACAACTTCCCCATCGTCCAGTCAGAGCTGAAGAAGCCCTTTCAAAGAAAATCAAGAAAGTCCAGTTGTCTCTTGAAAAGAAAAGGAAAGAAAAGGGGGTGGGGGAAGCACCTGGATGATTGAGAATCTCCATAGACTTACCAGAATTCAGTTTTGAGTTCTGGCCCAATGTCTAAGGTGTTGGGGAAAAAGTGATTATTTATTTGGTTATTCAAAAATGGGTGAGAAAACAACCATGGTGAAACAAATATTCCTAAGAGGGATAGATTGCTCAGTGCTTTGAATTAAAAGCAAAAAAAAAAAAAGGAGTATATTTAATGCGAACAAAAAGGAAAGGACCAAGGTATCAAATCTTTTCAAATATTTGGTTTTTTTTATCCTGGTATTTATGTTCTATCCAGAGAGCTCTTTTCCTACCCTATTTTCTTGCTAGAGCAAACAACATAATGTTACTTTTTGAGAGTAAAGCCCCACTCCCACTCCCATTAATACTGTACAGCCTTTGGTGGAAGAAGGCTAAAGGTAGTCCTCAATTTACAACCACAATTCGGCTGAAAATGTGTGTTGCTAAGTGAGAAATTTGTGAAGTGAATTTTGACCTATTTTCTGACTTTTCTTGCCACTGTTGTTAAGTGAATCATTTCAGTTGTTAAATTAGTAAGATGGTTTTTAAGTGAATATGGTTTCCCCATGGACTGCCTGTCTGAAGGTTGCAAAAGGGGAATCACATGACCCTGGGACACTGCAATCGTTATAAACGTGAGTCATTTGTCAAGCATCCGAATGTAAATCACATGACCATGGGGATGCTGCAACGGTCATAAGTGGGAAAATGGTCATAAGCTTTTTTTTCAACGCTGTTGTAATTCTGAATGGTCACTAAGTGAACTGTTGTAAGTCAAAGACTACCTGTATAAAGTTAAAACTGGTAACACAGATCTGCTCCAAACAGAAGGATAAAAACCAAAATCTCAAAACAGGCAGTTTTTTATTTTGATTTATTTACTAAAGGAATCAACACAGCATATTTTATTTTTACTTATTTATTCATTTATATCCCTCTTTTACAAATATGCCTAATACATCTTCCATCCTATTTTCTCCACAGCAATAACCTTGTGAATTGGTTGGGCTGAGAATGATTGGTCCAAAGTGATCCAGCCGGCTTTCATGCCTAAGATGGGACTAAAACTCACTTGTTTTCTAGTTTGGTGCTTTAACAGGTAGACTAAATGGTCTTTTAAATTTCTTTATTAATTTTTTTATTGCTATTCTGGGCATCAGGCCACTGCCGATTTGAAGTGCTATTCATTTATCTTTGAGTCAGTAAGTAAATTAAATCCAAGCAAGTGTCTTGAGGTAATTGGTGACAAATAGTTTTTATGTATCTTGAGGTTTCATCTGAACTATTAACTGAACTTAATCCAATCTGTTAGAATCTGATCTAACCTCAATACAGCTAAGGTTATCTTAAGTGTAGATCATTTATAACACATTGATCTAAAACTGCAGGATCTACTTTTTTTTGGAGAGCTCTTGAGCTTATAGATACACTGGCAAGTAGGACAAAGAGCCGCCATTAATCTGCAACACTAATAACCAATTTAGACTAGTATTCTCTCCTACCCTCCAACTTGTAACCTCTATCCCATTTACAAGAGAAAACATATTTCTCAATACTATTTTCTCCAAAGAAAATATTTTTTATGAGAAATTTTAGAGTTTTTGTGATTTTCCTCTTACTAAGTTATATGTATCTACCATAGGAATAGAAAATTGTGGGTGACACTCTGGCACCTGTTCTGCTATACCGCATCATGCAAATCAAAAGGATTGCTTTTGGAATGCCAGCTAATATGTTATGTTAAGTATGCAAAGTATAAGTATGCAAAGCTGTTGTATGGAATAAAAGAGCAAAGGAGATTGGGAATGAGTCATATACTATTTTTTTGGCCAACAGAATGTGCTTGACTGTTTGTAAGCTTTTATTGTGCGGTTAAACAAAGAGACTTAACTATTGTGCAGTTAATAGTCTTGAGGAAATAATGGCTGGAAAAGAATACCAATACGTTTTGTTTTTGACAGATTAAATTGCTTTCCTGAAGTCAAGAACCTACACTTTCCTTGTTCCTTTTGCTCTGCTAGTCAGTATAAGCAGTTTCTTCTCTGTGTTAAACACCTTCTTTGAAATGCTCAACAATTCATTACTTTCAAATGATTAATTTGAATACCTTAATTTCAAGTGATTTATTATTTATTAATATTTTTGTTTTGTCCTCAAATAAGAATTGGTTACATTGAGGGGATGATAAACTTGGTTAAAGTGTGTTATAGAAAGTGAATTTGTGACAATCGTTAACCACAGAGGTTAGAGGTAGATTGTAGCAAAAGTACTTTCCTCTATTCAAAAAGAAATAGAGGAAAGTACTTTTTGTAGTTTTTGGAAATCTAGTTTTTGGACATCATTTGAGGAGCTGGAAAATGGTTTTATATTACAATATGTTTATGTGCCTGCATGCAAATAGCATTAAATAGGACACTGCACAGCTTGGGAAAGAGAAGTATTTCCCCATACTGTCTATGGTGCTTCAACTCCTTTCATAACTTGTTAAATTTTAATTTACTTTTATTAAATAGGAATCTAGACTAAGACTACTGGAATATCAACCAAAATATCTGCAAACCAACAAGTCAGGACTGGCATCATTTTATAGTGTTGTCTAGACCAGACATATGCTAATTTTTGGGGGTTTTTTTTGGGTTTGGAGGGGGGGTTTTTTTTTTTTATTTCCTTTTTTTGTGTTTTGTGGGGGTGGGGGGGGGGGGGGGGTATTTATTTGAGGGGGGGCCTTGGTATGTATGATTTTATATACCATTTCCCGGCGTGTGTCTGTTTCTAGGGGGGGGGGGGGGGGGGGGGGGGGGGGGGGGGGGGGGGGGGGGGGGGGGGGGGGGGCTATGTTAATGTCATAGTTGACTGAATTTTCTGAGTAAATACACTCATACAGTGTTTCCATTGTTTATCTGTGTGATAGTTATTAAGTATAAATTGTGTAATTATGCCCTTGTATGGCTTTTTCTCAGTTTTCTCAATTCCCTATTATTCTTGGCTGGCAGGAAATGTGAAAATGCATTAAGTTAGAAAGTATTATATTGTAATCTCTAAGGCCAGGGACTCTGTTGCTGTTACTGATCAAATGTCATGCATAAGAATTGCAACATAGATATTAAAGTTGATATCAGATGACATATAGGATCTAATAACAAACTCTTCTTCTACAACATTGGACAGAACTTTTTGCTTTGTAAATATAGATAGCATCATGACCTTCAAAGCTGGAAACTTAATATGGATCTTGGGGAGTCATGCATTGTCTGACACTCTTCTAAATAGTTTTTGGCTGCGTCCTTTAGTTTATTGTACAGTGCCTGATAGTAAGTTATCCTTAGAAGACCAACTTGGCAACAGCTTTAAAATATGTGAATGATGAGCATGTACACATTATATCCATATTTCTGATTGCTGTTAAAATGAAAGACTGCAAAACATATATTCACTGAATTCAGCCAGAAACAATATAATATGAGTTTAAGTGCTTCAACTGCAATTTATTATGGTTTAAAAACATTTGTATAAAATCAACTTAGGCCAATTTATTGTAAATGTGAAGAGAAAGATTCCACATAGAGTGGAAGCCCAAAGAAGTGGTTATAATGCATGAAGAAATTCACTCATTGAATAATATGAAATCAATGTGTGCACTATTCATGGGTACCTTCTGTGACATGCCAGCCTTTAGTGAATGCAATGTAATTTAGCAACATCTATTTGTTGAGGGCTGCCTGATACTCACAGAGCTATAGAAATAACTGTTTCTATGGAAATTGCTGCAAGTGCTGAAAAAATGTGTAGATAGACAAAAAAGTAAAATTAATTTCCAAATGTAAAATTTCTGTAAGATAATTAAGGATCTGAATACTTCAGTATTTCTTAAGACAAGCCAGATTATGCATAGTTAATTGTGGAACAAACATTTTGTATCACTTGGATCCTGAAATGTACATATATGAAGATGAAATGTTAGTTATAGAAAATACCTCATATTTTATCTGGTACTGTTCTACATTACTGAGTATCTCTTAATCTGCTATTTTATTCCTGTAGAAGCACTGGAGAAAGTGCAATACAATACATGGCTTTTATAGAAGTATGATTATTTTGATTGAGCTTTAGTAGCACACTGATTAGAAAGCAGTATTGCATGCAAAGTCTGCCCAGAATCTGGAGTTCAGTCCTGATGGGGTTCAGAATTGACTCAGCTGCCAATTTTTCCAAGATCAGTAAAATGAGGATCCAGATTGTTGGGATCAATATGCTGACATTGTAAATCATCCAGAGGGTGCTGTAAAGCACTTTGGAGTGGTATATAAGTCTAAGTACTATTGCTATTGATTTACTAATAGAAGAAAACAGCTTTAGAAATATTTATAGTTATGTTCAGAGAAAATCCATCTTCCTATATTGAATTGTTGTCATTCCTTTTTACCATAATGTAAAATACAGTATATCTGATAGCTGAATTAGGTATTTCTCTGTGCATCTACAATCTATAGGTAGATTTATATTGACAGTGTTCTTTGGGAAAAAATAGTTTTCCCAAATGTTCTGTTTCAACCCAAAATAAATCTGAAGTCAATGGTTGGGATGGAATCAGAGGATCTGAAAATTAAATGCATGTTTATGAAAGCAGGCTTAGTGTAGAAGTGTCTTTAATGTTCCAATTGTAGATTCTGTCACAAATGAAGGCAAATGGTAATGTTGCAGGACCAATCTGCGTCGGTCCCCGGGACCAGAAGTTTTGTCTTCCAAGCTTTTGGACTCATGCTGAAGCCCATCCTCAGGGAACTTCTCTCTAGAGAAAACTTTTCTTCTAGAGAGAAGTTCCCTGAGGATGGACTCCAGCATGATTCTGAAAGCTGGGAAGACAAAATCTCTAGTCCCGGTGACTGATCCACATTGGATCTTGTAGATTCTGTTTACATTACTACAGAGTTGTCTATTAACTTATGTAAATGTTTTCCATTAACCTTTTTCCATTGTATTGCTATGAAAAGGAGAAAATACCGTTAAATCTTTAAGAGATGATTTCTTTTAAGTTAAGAAAAATTATTTGAGCTTCCTTGAATCTAACCAAGCTGGTATAAAGACAAAGTACTTGCTGACAGCTGTCAATGTTTATTTGCTAGGGTAGCTAAAGGGATAGAAATGCTTATTCTGTAGAGCAGGGCTGTCAAACTTGATTTCATGAAGGGCCACATCTGGTTGTGTTTGACCGTGGTGGGCTGGGGTGGGTGTAGCAGGGTGGGTATGGCCATCTCGATGTCACTTGTGGTGGCCCGAGCCCTCTGCCAGCAAAAACAGGCTCCCAAGCTCTATTTTCAGCTGCGACAGCCTCCTGAAACCCCCTGGCAGCAAAAACAGAGCTCAGGGGAGGCTGCATGCAGCCATCCCGAGATCTATTTTCACTGGCAGAGGCACCACAGGCTGGTCCTTTGTTGTTTCCAGGGGGCCCTGCAAGCCAGATCTAAGCACCCACGGGCCAGGGCCAGCCCCCGGGCCTTGAGTTTGATACCCCTGCTGTAGAGTTCCAAACAGTAATTAAAGGTCCCCATGTGGAGCCAACAGAACAAAAACATGGAGAGAAGGTAGCTTACTTAATGGATTGTGGTTATGCTGTAGATAATTCCATTTGACTTCCACAAAGCATTTAACAATGTCTCCCACAATAACTTGATTAGCATGTTGTGTGGACTGGATAAGGAAATAAATACATTGCTCAAAAAGTGTGCTCAAAAAGTGCTCATTAACGGTTTCTCATCAAATTGGGGAAATGTATTGAGAGGTGTCCTATCTGAGATGGTTTGAGATCCTCTACTATTCATTATTTTTAATAGTGATTTGTATATTAATAGGGATGGATACTTGTATATAAGAACACAGAAATAGCATTCATAATGAGTTTGCTAGTTGGAAAAGTGGTTTGAAAATAACAGAATGAAATTTGATGTAGACATATACAGGTGTCTTTACTTTGGAAACAAAATGAGCTCAGATATAATTTGGTTAATACTAATTGTGAAAAAGTAATTGGAATAGTACTGATTGCAACATATTAGCCAGCCATGTGATATGACTGGAAAGAAAGCAAATGCAGTGTTGGAAACCTTTGATCAATAAAGATTTCTAAATCACAGGAACTATTTTCCATTTTTTCTGCTTTAGTCGGATTCCATCTTGACTTACTGGGTTGAGTTTGGGATACCATAAGAAGACTTCAGGAAGAAAAAAACTGGAACAGGATCAGAGAAACAAAGATGATCCTGGGATTAACACCTTAGTTTTATGAAGAGAATAAAACAGTTTCAGGGCGAAAAAAATAACTGAATGGGAATATAGTAGCATTCTTTAAAAATTGAAAGAATTTACATAAATAGAAACTAAAAATTGAAGTTCATTTACTCTTGAACTCTTTACTCTTGCAGACATAGAAAACTGATTACAGTAGTGATAATTCCAATCATATAAAAACCTGCCTTTCCAATGTAAAAGCTCTTCAGCAGTGCAAGTATTTATTGAGAGAGAGAGAGGGTAGAATATAGGCAAGAAGTGGCAACACAATCATAGGTCTGGGCTGTTTTAATTTGAATTTATTTTATGCGTAGGGGTTTCAACTTGATGATCTAAGTAACATTTTTCCCTTTCTGATTCTATTATTTAGTACCCGCTGCTAAAAAATGGTACTTGGAAGATAGGTTGCCTCAGGGATGCCAATGTTGAAGAACAAATAAGAATAATTGTTTCCCTGATTTTGGACATATTACTAGTTTATATATCCTCCCTTTGAGCAACATCAATTAAACAAAGTCATTAAAAATACCGTAATTCTGCACTGGGTGGTAATACTTTAGGACAGGGGTCCCCAAAAGGTTGGGGATCACTGCTTTAGGAGAGAAAGGAGAGAAAGTTCAGATACAGCTTAATTTGCATTTGCCCTTCTTTTTCAGCCATATTATTAAGAAGTATAAATAAATACATTTTTAAGATTAAAAAATCCCCTACCCATTGAAAAAAGCAATATACTAGACAATATTACTAGAATGGGTTTTGAATGCAAATGATTTAAATAAAAATGAATTAATTGGGTTAGTCAGTGGGGGCTGTGTCATTATTCCAAATTGAGAGATACTTGTTTTATAGCTACATTTATTTCATCTGTTGGTGCTTCATGACTTGATGCTTACTCTCCCAGCAGGGACATCAGCCAGTGAGTTTTGGATTGGGGAAAAAAAGAGGAAAATTGCATATTAAAACATTTTTATAAATGTTTGGGAACTATAGCATATAGAATAATATGTACCTTATATGGGACTGTTCTAACTTTTGAAACATCTTGGTTGTTGTAAGAAGAAAGAGGAAAAAAAGAAAAGAAAAGATTTATAATGTCTTTTTCCGTTGAGGAACTGAGAAAAGAATATGAACAAACAAAAAGAGATGGCAAGGACGCTGTAAAGGAAGCTTTTCTCTTTTTAGAAATGGCGCTTGCTATCTATCAACAAACACAACAACAGATGGAGGCAGAAGAAGAAGAAGAAGAAGAAGAAGAAGAAGAAGAAGAAGAAGAAGAAGAAGAAGAAGAAGAAGAAGAAGAAGAAGAAGAAGCCATCTTTAATGAATCTCAAAATTTAATTAAGAAAGAAAGGAGAAAGAGAGGAAGGAAAATGAAGGGCTTAAGATTTAAGAAAACACCCAAAAAGAGAAAAATAAGATGCAAAATCAATATAATGCTAGAAAACAAAAGAAAAAAGGAACGCAACAGAGAAGGGAAGCTAACAAGGCAGAGGCTAGGAGAAGTGGGGGTAGAAAGGCCTGGTGGGAGAAGAAAGAAAGGGAAAAGGTGGAGAAAAGCCACAAAGCTTTGAAACCAGATGGGAAAAAGAGGAATCTTTTTTAGGGACAAAGGGTAATGTATAATTTGTTTAAAAAGATTCTGCAAGGTACATAAGATGGTACTGTAGCATTTGTATTAGAAATAGAAAATTAGAATGGTTTAAGAGTTAATAAGAGATTAAAATATTGAAATGTTTAGTAATGTATTTAATCATTTTGGATTTATTATTTTTCTTTTTAAAAATTAGTAGATAGAATGTACCAAGCAGAATCAGATTGGGTATTGGGTGTTATTTTAAATGTTAATTTAGGGGGATGATAGAAAGGCATCATACTCTGATTAGTGATTTCAGGAGAAAGTCTTTTTCCTTTTTTACTATAGGGAATGAGACAAATGGATAATAAAGAATGGACAAAAGATACAAATATAATGACTTAAATTAAAATGAATTAAATAAGATAGAATTAAGAAGAGTGAAATGTGTGGAGAAGCTAATTTAGAAGATATAGAATGGTAAATAAAATAGGTAATGGCATGTAAGATGAGCATGAATATAATTGAAGTCCATGTAGAGAGAGGTTTCTGGGGCCAAGTTACTTTCCTAAAAGATCTCTTATATTTTTGTGTTCTGTGTGTTTATGTATGTGGGAGAATTAATAAAACCTTGCAGGAATATAGAATGAGAATAATGGTAACCAAGTCAGAGAGAAATAGATGATAATTATAAATTGGATAAATATAGAGAAAAATAATAATAGTGAAATTGAATAAGAGTAAAGAGAAATAAAGAGAAATTGGATAAGAGATATTTGTATGCTCATATGGAAATGGTCTAAAATAGAATTATATTGTATAAAATAATGTTTTATTTGACTTGTAAAATTTATAATGGAAAGAGGTTCATGTATTTAATGGTTAATGATGGTTTGTTTGTCTTTAAAATTAATAAAATTTGTTTTAAAAAATAATAATAATATGTACAGTATCATCCTGCCTAACGGCAATCCTATCATATTGCCGTTATTAAATGCATCAAGTGTATATGGGAAATCATTCATATTTGAATAACATATCAACTACTTTGCTGCACTTTACAGCTTGAAGGAGATTTCACCACTAGATCCAATAGAATAAGATTAGAACACGAACAGTAGAACAATCTATAGAATTTTAACAGCTTGTGCCTGATAATTGCACTTACCTGTTACAAATGGCGTCTCCCTTAGCAACTTAGTGTTTTTTACAGTCATTCAATCAGTGTTGTGCCAAAATAATACTATCGAGGAGAGGCTTTATAACACCACAGACAATACTGCTACCCTTCAAAAAGATCTTGACTAGGACCAACTCTCTTTATACTCTACTTAACCTCTGTGATCATATTAAGAGCAACTGCGTTCTCTTTGTTAGGTATAACATTGATACCAAATATGGTTTGGGTGAATAAATATATAAAACTTAGATATCATGGTTTAAGTGCTTATCACTTTAAGCACAATGCAGCAGGCAATTAGCCGATTAAGGGTGCGGTTAGAAGTTACTATATAAGGAAGCATTAGAAGCTGGAAAGTTTACTGTCTGACTGTCTGTTACTGTAACTGTGTGCTGCTGTTACTAACTGTGATTACTGACTGTGAGTGCCTGTGACTGAACTGTTATTGTTTGCTACTGTTTGCTGAGTTACTGCGTAATTCTACTGAATATCCAGCGTTTGTTTCTCTGGAGAGTGAAACCGGAGGAGGAGAAGATATCTTTATCGGCTGATAAAGATATTGCAAGGACTCTTAACGTGGACTATACTAGTGAGTCTTACTGGATGGAAATACTGTGAATGACTTAATGGACTGAATGACAATGCTTAAACTCTAACTGGATTAAAAACTATTTAAACTACAAACAGTGTTTGTGTTCAGTGTGTGTATACTCTGGGGCCCTTCCACTCTCGTTTTGGCTTCCTGGCTTGACTACTGCTGCAATACTCTGCTAGGGGTTAATCCTAAAACCCTAACATTGGTTATGGGCCCAGCAGCATAGTCTAACTAACCAGGATATAGCAGAGAGAGTTGGTGTGAGTTGCACATTACTGTAAAAAACAAACTGTTTTAATTAGTTTAAAATAGTCAAAATATCTGAAGAGTAATGGCACAAGTAAATTTGTCACAACTGTCCATGATATCCAGGCTGGATGGAACAAACTATGTTTCATGGTCAATGAAATGTAGTTTACTTCTACGCAGAGAAGGTTTGTGGGACATTATAGTAAACCCACCAGATGTGAGTAGCTGGGATCCTGCTAATGATGATGATAACGAAAAGTTACAAGACTTTAAACTGAAAAATGAGCAGGCTTTATGCATCATAGGACTGACTCTCTGTGATCAGCAGCTTGTCCATATTCGTGGAGAAGAAAATGCTGCAAACTGCTGGGAGAACCTCAGGAAGATTTATGTTCGGGACAGTGTAGGAGCACATATAAATCTTACACGGAAGCTTTTTCGAACGCATCTTCAGAGGAATGGAGATATGTTAGTTCATTTAAACTGTATGAAGAGCATTTTCAAGATTTGCAAGAAAAAGAGCTTATATTTAATGAACTGCAACAAGTCTACATAATATTATCTTCATTAGATCAAAGCTATGATGACTATGTGACTTCGTTAGAGGTATTGCCAAAAGAAAGCCTCTCATTAACCGAGATTACAGGCAGGCTACTAGAAGAAGCCAGAAGAAGGCGTGAGCGTGATGAGCTGAGAGAAGATAAGAAAGAAGAGAAATTATCTTCAAAGCTTGAAAGAAACCAGCAAAGCAAAGTAAAGCACCTGGAAGAAGAGAATTTATCTTCGACAGCATACACAATTAAAAAGTGTTTTAATTGTGGAGGCAGAGGACATTTGGCAAGATTCTGCAAAAGAGAAAAAGCCAGAATGTAAAAAAGCCAAAGAAAGCATTTGAACTAGCCACGTTTAGCAACTCTGATGTGAAGAATAATTTATGGGTGGTTGACAGTGGCGCATCCCACTGCATCACAAGAGATAAGACAAAATTTATAAAAATGTCTACAAGTTCTCAACATATATCTCTTGCCAATGGCTGGAACCTGAAAGCGAAAGGTCAAGGTTTTGCACGTTGTCCGTACATAAACCAGGATATAAAAATGTTGTATGTACCGCAACTAAAGTTTAATTTGCTTTCAGTAAGGGTATTAGATAAATTAGGTTATGTAATTACTTTTAAAGATAATAATTGCATAATTGAAAAAGATAACAAAAGGGTAACTGCAGCTTTAAATGGAACATTATATGTCTTAGATAATACTAAGAAAGGGGAGGCTCAAACTGTATTTAATAATATAAAGCCTCATGAAGAATGTATCCATTTATTGCATAGGCGTTTGGGGCATGTAAATTTTAAAATGCTAAAACGTACAGTTGAGTTATCTGAAGGAATAAGGTTAAAACCTTGTGATAAATATTTACGTTGTAATGTTTGCTGTGAAGATAAGAGCAAGGTATTGCCTGCAAATAGGCTAAATGGTTTCAAAACAAAAGAACCTTTAGAAGTGGTATTTGCAGACATAATAGGTCCAAAGAAACCCAGTATGGGGGTGCTAGATATATACTGAGCATTATGGACCATTATTCTAGATATGGGTTTTGCTATTTAATGAAAAGCAAAACTGAAACATATCAACATTTTTTCAATTGGCTTAGGTTTGCTGAAAGAAAGTCTAAACGACAACTGATAACCCTGGTGACAGATAATGGTACGGAATTTATTAATAACAAATTCCAGAACAGACTTAAGGTAGCTGGAATAGAGCATAAGAAGTCTGCTCCATACAGGCCAGAACATAACGCTTTTATTGAAAGAAGAGGCCAAACACTACAGGCAATGGTTAGAACAATGTTAAATGATTCTGGGTTACCTGATTCTTTGTGGGGGGGAGGCTACAATGTGTGCTAATAACATATTGAACAACGTTGTTAATACAACAACAGGTGAAATACCATTTACCAGATGGCATGGCAGGAAACCTGACCTAAGTTACCTGCACACATTTGGTGCACCAGCATGGGTGCATATTCCTGCACAACTCAGAAAAAAAGGGCAACATAGAGCTAAAAGATTTTTCTTCGTTGGTTATCAGGCAAACCATAGGGCATATAGATTTTGGGAGAAAGGCACATCTAAAGTGTTATGTAGTGCTAGTGCCCAATTTCTAGAACATGAAGGATGGGAGAAATTAGAACAGGATGCCAATAAAGATGTAATTATTGAATCCTATAGAAATCCCATTAGTTATCCCTGTAACTTTAAAAATAAAGTAAAGAGACAAATACAGGATGAAATAGTGCCCATAAAGGAAGAAACAGATTCAATAGCTGAACAGGATGAGGAAGATGAACAGGTAGTAGTTCAACAAAGTCCTCCTGTAAGCCCTGTAATTCCCAGAAGAACTACACGTATATCTAGACCGCCTGATAGGTACCAGGCTAACACAGTGTGCCAGATTAATCAAGTTCCTAATTCTGTAGAAGAAATTAAAAAGTATCCTAATAAGGAAAAAGAAAAATGGTATGCAGCAATGAATAAGGAACTGAATTCATTAAGAGATATTAAGGTGTATGAGAATGCCAAATTACCTGTAGGAAAGAAATCCATTGGCTGCAAATGGATATTTAAGGTAAAAATAGATAAAGATGGTAATTTAATCCATAAGGCAAGGTTAGTAGCCCAAGGTTTTAGGCAGAATGCTAATGACTACGATGAGGTGTTTGCACCTAGTCTTAAGGCAGCAACCTTGAGGGCAGCTTTAGTGTGGGCAGCTAGTAAAACTATATAGTTAACCATTTAGATGTGGAAACTGCTTACTTGCACGCCCCATTAAAACATATTATTTATATGAAAAAACCTGTTGGTATTAAAAGTGAAAATAAGGATAATAATGATTGTTGGTTGTTAAAGAAAAGTCTCTATGGTCTTAAACAATCAGGCTATGAATGGAACCAGTATATTGTAAAGGAACTAGACAATATAGGATTTAAAGCTGGTTTAGCCGATCCATGTCTGTTTAAGAGGGAGACAAATGGGAAAGTATCATTATTATTACTATTCACAGATGACATTGCATTGATAACTGAAACTAATGATGAAGCAAATAAAATAATAGCATCATTAGGAAAGAGAATAAAGATCAAGCAATTAGGGGAGATAAAGAAGTATCTCGGTTTGAATATAAAGAAAACAAGGAAAGGTTTTAAGATATCTCAGGAAGATAAGATAAGCAAATTACTAAAAGATTACAAGATGGAGCTTTGTAAGCCGGCTAAGACTCCAATGAGTCAGGAGTTTAGCAACACTGATGTACAAAGCCCTGAGTTTGATAAGGTGATTTATCAATCTTTAATTGGTAGTTTGAGTTATATTAGTAATTGGTCTAGACCAGATATATCGTACTGTGTGAATCAATTGGCTAGATTCAATTCTGCACCATGTGAAAGACACTGGAATGCAGCTAAGAGGATATTAAGATATCTTAAAAAGACAATGAATTATTCATTATATTTAGAACCAAAGGGTGATTTAATTCTAAGTGCATATGCAGATGCTAGTTTTGCATCAGAAAGAGACACTAGAAAGTCGACTTCAGGAACAGCCATAATGCTGGGTAATACATTAATAGGCTGGAAGTCAATAAGACAACAGCATATAAGTTTGTCTACTATGGAGGCAGAATTCTCCTGTTTATCATTGTTATGTACAGAATTAATAATGTATAAACAAATGTTAATTGATATAGGTATAACTGTAGATTATCCTATAATTATACATGAAGATAATCAGGCAGCAATTCAAATGGCCACAAATATTGGAGTAAAAACAAGGAGCAAGCATACAGATCTAAGATACCTAAACGTGAGACAATCTGTAAGAAGTAAGATGATTCAGCTAGAGTACTGTATGTCGGAGGACAATTTAGCTGATAATTTTACTAAAGCCCAAGGTGCCAGTAAGCACCAGGAGAGTTGTGAAAAATATGGGATAAGATTGTAAAGGTATTATATATTTATTTCACCCAAAAGGGGAGTATGTTAGGTATAACATTGATACCAAATATGGTTTGGGTGAATAAATATATAAAACTTAGATATCATGGTTTAAGTGCTTATCACTTTAAGCACAATGCAGCAGGCAATTAGCCGATTAAGGGTGCGGTTAGAAGTTACTATATAAGGAAGCATTAGAAGCTGGAAAGTTTACTGTCTGACTGTCTGTTACTGTAACTGTGTGCTGCTGTTACTAACTGTGATTACTGACTGTGAGTGCCTGTGACTGAACTGTTATTGTTTGCTACTGTTTGCTGAGTTACTGCGTAATTCTACTGAATATCCAGCGTTTGTTTCTCTGGAGAGTGAAACCGGAGGAGGAGAAGATATCTTTATCGGCTGATAAAGATATTGCAAGGACTCTTAACGTGGACTATACTAGTGAGTCTTACTGGATGGAAATACTGTGAATGACTTAATGGACTGAATGACAATGCTTAAACTCTAACTGGATTAAAAACTATTTAAACTACAAACAGTGTTTGTGTTCAGTGTGTGTATACTCTGGGGCCCTTCCACTCTCGTTTTGGCTTCCTGGCTTGACTACTGCTGCAATACTCTGCTAGGGGTTAATCCTAAAACCCTAACACTCTTCGCTGATGATGTAAAGCTATTCAACACCACAGACAATACTGCTACTCTTCAAAAAGACCTTGACTATGTATCAGAATGGTCAAACAAATGGCAACTTCAAATCTCAAGAAATAAATGCTCTGTCTTACATAGTGGCAAAAAAAATCAGAAAATAAAATACAGGCTGAATAGTCAAGACCTTGTTGATGATCCAAAGGATCTTGGAATACTCATCTCTAATGATCTAAGTGCTAGAGCCCACTGTAACTACATAGCCAAAAAGGTGTTAAGAGTTGTTAACTTAATCTTATGTAGCGTTTTCTCTGGCAATATTACACTAGTAACTAGAACATATAAAACTTTTGCTAGACCAATACTCGAATACAGCTCATCAGTCTGGAACCCACATTACGTATCTATCTGATATTAACACAGTTGAGAAAGTCCAGAAATATTTCACAAGAAGAGCTCTCCACTCCTCTACTTGTTTCAGAATACCTTATGCCACCAGTCTTTCTAGACCTAGAAAATCTAGAACTATGCCACCTTCAGTCCGATCTAAGTATAGTATATAACATCATACATTGCAATGTCCTACCTGTCAATACTTCAGCTTCAAGCATAACAACACAAGAGCAAACAATAGATACAAACTCAAGGTTAATCGCACCAAATATGATTGGAGGAAATACGACTTCAGCAACAGAGTGGTCAATGTCTGGAATACTCTACCTGACTCTGTGGTTTCTTCCCCAAACTTCAAAAACTTTAACCTTAGACTGTCTACTATTGACCTCACCCCTTTCCTAAGAGGTCTATAGGGGGCGTGCATGAGTGCACCAACGTGCCTACCGTCCCTGTCCTATTGTTTCTTTTTTTAAAAAAATTTCTTATATGTATCCATGTATTCATAACTATGTTTTTACTTATACCTATTATCTTGTAAGCAATTGACAAAAACAAAAACACTTTCAACAATGGCTGGGAGATGCTATGAAAACGTTATAAATCACTTGGAAGGAAATGGTCACAGAATTTTCATTACTGACCTTTTCCCCCTCTCTAATTGATGTAAATACAAAGTTATTGATAAATGCTCCTTTTTCAGTTTCATTCTACAGTGTTGTAAAAGTATGAAGTGAAAATCATGCAAATTTGTTTAAACATTAGTCTCTTCTTTTAATTTTCACTCACGCCTTTTTAGATACAGTTGGGTCTTTTTAGCCTCCTTGACCCTAAGAATTTCCAGTGATGAACTCTCTCTGTTCCTAGACAGTTTCAATGGACTGCCATGTGATTTAGAAACTCTTGTAAGCTAAGAATGATGTCAGGGGAGGTGATATTTTAAAACATGATAAGATTTAAGCTTATTTTCAATCTGGATTTGGTTTGAGCAAAACAACTGGCTAACAGTGATTTTCTCCCTTCCCCAAGATTGGTAAATAAAAACAAGAGCACAGTATTATTAATATAGAGCGTTGCATGCTTTTGTTTCCCCCTAGCAGAATGGTAGCTCCCATTCAGAACTCTGTCTATTCACACACTGAGTTGTGTGGAAGACCTGCAGATAACGGAAAGAACTCCTTTACGTGCCACTTCACAGTATTCAAAACAAGGAGCTTTATTTACTTTCTGGCTCTGCTTCCTTCCCTGCTGTTCTTCTGCCTGGACAGACTACAAGATGGACAGGGTCTTACTGGGCTGGACCACTTTCCTGTGGATGACAGGTAAGGGTTTTTGTTTCCTTTCAATTTCATTGTTGATTAAGAACTTTTGGGATTGCAAATGAAGATTTTTGGATTTCTTTGCAGGCACGCTGTCTCCTTGATATTATATAAAGGTTCAAGCAGTTAGAGGCACAGAGAGCAAGATGCTGAGCAAATAGAAAACAGTGTATTTGACATGCAATCTTGTTTCATATATCAGTAAAACACACGTTTCTTCACCACATAACTATTTAAGTGAATTTTTCCCCCTTTTCTGAAACTCCCCTCTTGATTTGATTCAGTGAGACTTGATCTGGGAATAAGTTGGCACAATATTTTGTGTGATGAAGAACATAAATTACTGAAATATTTTTCTTTTCCTCAGGGTGCCATCTCTGGAATTTCTTTGTAGTTGATTCCATGCAAAGAAATATATTTTGTAACTCTACAGAGAATAAGGAGAGTTAGCATGATAAGGGCAGGCTGAAGCTCTAAGAGAGGAAACAGTTTCCCGCACAAATGTCTTAATTTGCAAAGCAATCATTGTTACCCCTTTTGTCCATACACCACAAATACAATTAATACTCTCTATTCTCTCATAAGCATTGAATAATCTGAAGATTATAAATATATAATAAGTAGCCTTTTCAGCAGAAGGACAAAATCATTTTTAGATCATCCTTTAAAAAGATCACTTCTATAGTCTAGCACGATTTGATATGGAAGGAAAGGGGTGGTAATTAGGAATGGTGAACATTTCAAATAATATCAACCAATCAACCTTCCAATTGATTGCCTTAGTCTGCAATTGTCTAAGAGCTGGAAAATTGGAGGGGACTAATAAGCTTTCAGAAAGTTTTCATCCCTATTTGGGTTACAGCTTGCCTGCATAGGAAAGTTTGCTATTTCTTTCTATCTATCAAAGATGTCTGATACCCTGAAGATCCCAGATTATCTATACATCCTTCTATTTTATGGAACCTATGCAAATAGCTATTCTTGTTTTTAAAGCAGCTTCACTTGCCTCCCAGAGCCACAAAATGCTCGGTCACTGAGCCATTCTGTTTCCAGATTGCTGAAACTGTAGTGTGCTGATGGAAGCCAGGAAGCCCCGTACTTGTGTTTTCTAACACAACAGTGGTTTAATTTAGAGAGGTTAAGGAGTGTTACATTAAGGCGAGCAAATAATGGCCTACTTGAAGCAATCTAGGTAACTCTAGGCAATACAAACTAATTCTTGGTGTCATTGTACAATATGAAGAGGTGATTAGAGGCAGGGGTCATGCAATGCCCAGTTGCTGACACAGGCATAATGATGGCATTATGGTTTTTTTGCCCCTAATTCTTCTCAAGGACGTATCCAAGTTTGCTGTCTACTAACTGAAATGATGTCTTGCAATAAATAACTTGGATATAAAAAAAATGGAGGGAGGGATCACATAAAGTACATGAGGGTAATCCTAAAAAAAGAAAATGATTAAGCTACTCCAGCATTGTGTAATATGCCTTTATTAGTTGATTTGACTGTTTCAATTGTTTGAAAGTATATATTCAATTATTTTCTTATAAAACTGCTACTTTTCTTTTACTGCTCAGGACTCCCTCAGAAAACATGCCATCTAGCTTTGCTTTTACCAAATCTGTTCTACTGTGTAGAATTATATACATGGCAGTGTACATTGACTTTTCACTATATGTAAAATAATCTCATTATCTTTACACAGCAATGTATACAATTTAGCAGGAGTACTTTCAGAAATCATACTTATATAAAAATGATGCCTGAAGATGCCCTGAAGTAATTCTGTTTCTGAAGAAGGGGAAAATAAATCTTTAGGTTCCCTGTAAGATTGACGCTTCTATGAGCAGAATGTCATCTAGTCATTTCTACTAGGAGTGGTGGAAAAATATTACTTTGTATCTAAGTATAGTAGAGAAGATTCTAGGAAGCTGCCAGTACTGAAATATTGAAGTTACATAAATGGTTTGGGTTTATAGAGGTATATATAGGATACAAGAACATATATGAACCAAGGATTTTTAGGATAAAAGTAATCTGAAAAAGATTATTGTTGCTAGTATCTCTGAATAAATGAAGAAAAAAAAATTAGGATTGGCAGTTAGGTCTGGTAAAGGTCTGCCATTCATTCATTATTTATTTCCTCAATTTATATGGTCTTCCACTATTGCTTAATTAAAATTATATGCTGCCCATCTCCCTCCATAAAGTGATTCTGTCAACTTAGTTAACTAAATGTAAGGGTTAAACCAGGGGCGGGATTCTACCGGTTTGGACCAGTTCTATAGATTCTGCACAGTTTGGAGAACCAGCAAATTGTGCCCCTGGCTGGCCCTGCCCCTCTCCGCCCAACTCTTCCCCCCCTTCTCAATCCTGTGTGACATCGCTCCAAGAATGGAGTGCGAGGGGTGCTGCTGCAGCAAAAAAGCCATGCCCACCCAGTCACATGACCACGCCCACCTAGCCATGCCCACAGAACCGATTGTTAAAAAAATTTGAATCCAACCCCTGGTTAAAACCATCCTAAAACAAAATGGTAACATAATAACTTAATAAGGTAAAACATACTGTGGAAGAGGATCAGACAAAGGACTCATACAGCTCATTCATCTAATTTCCCTGGACTAGCATCTGAGAGAAGACATGTCTTCAGGGTATTCTTAAGAGCTGGTAAAATAATTGTATTTGTGGGGTGGGGAGATTGTTCCACAGGAAAGGGTTTATTACAGAGAAAGCATTGTTTAATTGATATATGTCAGCCTTGCCAGGATGTATATGGGAGGCAGAGACAATTGGAGACCTATGATTCCATAAATAAACATATAGTATGCCAGGAAGAACTTCATAGGCAACTACCATCACCTTGAATTGTACTTGGAAGCCCAGTGTCAGCCAGTACAATTCATGAAATAATAGTGTGACATGGGTGCACTAAAATGTGGTCATAATTGTTTGTGTTGCCATATTCTGAATAAACTATAGTTTCAGGGTGTTCTTCAAATGAGGGTTACTGATTGTAAGATTGTACAGGGTAGTTATAACACAAGTAAACAATTTTCCCCCCTATTTTAAACCTCCTTCCAATCACTTTCATCAGGGGAATGCTAGTATTAGTCCTTTGAGAGAGGGGGAAATTATCCCTGTTCAGTTTCTCCATGCACAATTTTGTATAACTCAATTATATCACTCCGATCATTTGCGCTTTTTTGAGCCCTTGATGATTTTAGTTTCCATTTTCCTAATTCTTCTATATCCCTTTTTCAATATAATGACTAGAACCAAATAGAGTATTGGAAATATAATTGAATATAGATTGAAATATAAACACATTATAATGCTGGCAATTTCATTTCCAGTTTCATTCCTATTGATTCCATAGCATGGATGTGTCATTTCTCATAACTGGATGAGTTGATTCTTCATTGAGTATCCACTATGACATTAAGGTCTATTTCCTTTTAGTTATAGACAGCTTAGAACACAATCTGGTATATGTGATGTTTGTTTCTTTTCCATCTTCCTTATGTATCACTTTGTATTTATTTAAATTGATAATCATTTGCCACTTGGGTGACCATGCACAATTTTTGTTTTTCCACTACTATATGATTAACTGCAAACTTGACCAGCTTCACTTCTTATTTTTAATTTACTTCTAATTCCTAAACAAATTAAAAATAATTAGCCCCAACATAAATGCTTTATTTCATTTCATTTCTTTCTTTTGAGAAAATTGTCCATTTTTCTTCTCTTTGCTTTAAAAAAACAACCAATTAGCAGTCCATAAAAGGGTCTGTTATTCCATGATGCAAAGATTACTCCAAGTTTTTGATGAAGAACTTAGTCAGAAACTCTTTGAAAGTCCAAGAGTACAATTTCAACAGAATCACTTCTATCCATGTGGTATTCAAAGAATAATTTACATTCAGAGGTGAAAAACACTATTCAGTTCTTTAAAGACGGCGATTGACATTGTGGTCCAATGATTAATTATTATGTGGTTTCTTATGATGTTGCACAATATACTTATTATCTCAGCCTGCTTTAATTATTTTGATTCTTCCCAGAGAAAATTAATAATGGTTTGGTTGTGTATTCTATATATCCATAAGAAATACAAAGCTTCATTTAATTTTTCTGCAATCAAATAAATTGTCTTAGTTTGTTCCTTGGACATTGCCCACTTAGTATATTTTTAAAACAACAGGAGCAGATTAACCTAAATAAGATTGTTGATGCAGTGTTTGCAATGCAATAAATGCAAAGAAGAAAGAATGTTTTTTCACACTTGTTCCTGAGGTTACCCTTGAATGTGAGTTTGTTTAGTGAAGTTTGCTACTAGTCTATTTCCACATATACATCAGGAAACTATTTCTCAGAGCTTCTTGGCATCTCAGAATAAGCAAACAATAAGAGGCTGCTTAGGAGAATTATCATCAAATGCTCTCATTATTTCCACATTCTGGACTGAATTTGGTGTTCAGCAAAATTGCCTACCAGATTCCTGGAAAATGTCCCAACCGCCTGCTGCAATCCTTCAAATCTATAAAGTACTATATCTTGGACAGACTTCTTTAATGGTTCTCATGTCCTGCAGGAATTTGAGGTATCAACTAACCTTAGGTGAATCAGGAAATGATTTGTCCACAACAAAAGACTAACAACCAAATCATCAGTTTTCAGATCATCATACAATTACTAAGAGGTGAAAACTAGATCTCTTTTATGACCACTTTCATGTACAAGGCAAAGATTATCTGGAATAAACCCATAGTTGCTATGCTACAAATTCATGAACTCGGATCAAAGGATTGAAAATTGAAGAATTTAGTATTATAATCCAGTGAATTTTTAGCACAAGCCAAAAAATGAGGCCCAAAAATAAATTAAAAGTGGATAGTACGTAATCAGAATACCTTGTCCATACAGCCTAGTGCCACAAACAGCATCATATCCTATTCAGTAAGACACAAAGCTACTGGCTTGTATGCAGGGGTGGGATTCTACCAGTTTGCACCTATTCGCTAGAACTGGTTGTTAACATTCTAAGCAGTTCGGAGAACCGGTTGTTAGAAGACATTACTGGCCTAATCCTGTAAGGAAGGCAGGAAGGAAACATTCTGGTGTTGCTTGCAGAAACTGCCTCTCCATTAACCCTTATTACATTCTTGGCAGGACTAGACTTCCTGTCTCAGGAACTTCTCTGGAGTTTTTTTCCCCTCCTTTGTTGGTACTTTGCTTGTGTGGAGTGACCATTCAAAGTTACAATGGCACTGAAAAAAGTGGCTTATGACCATTTTTCACACTTATGACTGTTGCAGCATCCCCACAGTCACGAGAGGCCAGGCAAGGAGATGCGTGCCTCGATGTGAGTGATATTGAGTTGCCCACGCCCATGTTATTAGTAACATGACCACCAAGCCACGTTCACCCAGTCACATGACCACCAAGCCACACCCACCACCTAAGCCACACCCACAGAACCGGTTGTTAAAAAATTTGAATCCCACCCCTGCTTGTATGGGTGGTTGAAAATGGTCTCTCAAGTTACTTATATGCGTATAATAGAAGTACAGACCACGCACTTATGGAGAAAATGCTTGGATGAAGAATAAGACTTATAACATCATTTTTGTTAGTATCTTTAACTGTGTGGGAGTTTTTTTGTTTTCCGTCAAAGATATTCGGAGCTTGGAAGCAAACTGAAGGAATAAAAGGGGCTTCACCTGTTTTCTGTGACTGTGTTTGTTTTGTATCCCACCCTGGGTCATCACAGCTATGTATAAATTGTCTTGTAAAATAAGCCATATATTCTAGACTGTATTCAGAATTTTATTCAAAATGTCTTAGAGTAAGCCAATTTGTTTGGCCCTGCTCATATTATAATTCTGGCAATAGCAGTTCATTTCAGTCAAATTGCAGTATATTTAGGTTACCTACTTCTTTTTTAGTGCTAATGAGACATATTTTGAATTCTCTTGACACTGGTGTCTTTATTGTCTTAAATTTTCTTGGTATAATTACTTATTTCAAATGTTTATTTGAATCTTAGCATAACGGGAAGATAATTTTTCTATCTACCTGCCTATGGCATCTGTCAAATGTCTCCTCCCCTTTCCTCCCCATGCCATGCTGCTACAATCTGTTTGTATATTTCTTTTATATTTCTTTATCAGTTTGAAAAGGAAAGATTGGAAATAAATAAAATATAAGTGAAGCTGAAAATAAATGCCTGAAATTCGACTTTTGTGATAGAAACTTCTTTTAATACTCTGATACTGAGGTAGTGATTAAATGGATGTTCAAATATAATACATCAACATAGTTGCCATGAAATGTTAGCTATTCATATTTTATGGATTTGGCGAACATAGTGCCTTCAATATTTGAAGTAACATGTAGCCATTGTGATTACCAGTTGTTGATAACTAGTTTAAAATTAATGAAGCACAGAGATTTGTTTGAAGCAACTCAGAATTAAGATTAGCCACATTTTGCTTCAAATTAAATGTCAAGCCATGGTTAACTCAAAAGGAAATCTAACTCATAGATATGACTTGATAAGCCACTGTTATTTATGGTAGACAAAACAGCAGATTACCATTTTCTAGCATTAAAATTCTGTTATCTTGCTATCCATGTTCTTTTGGCACAGTTCCTTCTAACATCACAGCTAGATTATAAGTCTTAGAAAGCAGCCCTCTTCCATTTATCATTCGGGAATGGGCATAATACTAAATAGATGATATATACCTTACAAGTTGGTAACATTTATGGTTTTGCTTTGTAGCTGTGACTGAAGCAGTGCATGTTATGGTGCCCGAGAAGAAACAGGTAGCAATGCTCTTTCAACCAGTTGTGCTTCGATGCCGGTTTTCAACTTCTTCAACACAACCAGCTGTGGTGCAATGGAAATTCAAATCTTATTGCCAAGATCGCATGGGAGAAGCTCTGGGAGTTGTCTCTGCAGGGATCCAGGCAATAAACAAGAGGAATTTGGAATGGGATCCGTATTTGGATTGTGTGGATAGCAGGAGAACAGTCCGCATTGTGGCATCCAAACAGGGCTCGGTGGTCACGACAGGAGAGTTCTACAAAGGAAGAGACGTCTCCATTGTCCGTGGTAATTCAAATCTGCTTATCATTTTATTATGACTGAAGTTTTTCTTTGCCTGTTATGAATAGTAGCATATAAAATGAGAATAGTATATTATGTTATGAATAGTACAGTACATCATGATATGAACAGTACAGTATATTATGAATAGTTGCATATAAAATAAGTAGCATACAAAATCAGTAGCTTATAAAACGAAAGCCAGTTTGGTCTAGTGGTTAAGGCACCAGGCTAGAAAGCAGAAGACCATGATTTCAAGTCCTGACTTAGCCATGAAAACCAGCTAGGTGACTTGGGCACAGTCACTCTCTCAGTCCAATCCAGCTCAGAGGGTTTATTGTGAGGAAAACAGGTGGAAGAAGGTGTCTTGGATATGTTCACCACCTTATTTGTAAAAATAATAAAGGCAGAAACAAGTGAATAAATAAAAATTATATTTTATTTTTAGAGCTTAGTATAACATTTTAATTATAGTTTATTATAAATATTTAATAGCACTCTTCATGCATCCTGTAAATTTACATTTAAAGTATCTACAAATTTAAAAAACATTAAAATGAACAGGACAATTGCAAATGGTGGCAATGTAACTATATTTTAAAAAATGGGCAATAATTATCAAAAATAAATAATTCTTAAAAACATTATAAACTAAAAAAGATATTTTACTCATCAAAAAGTAAACACAATAGATACTAGGCATATCTTTGGGGAGAGCATGACAGAATTGTGGATGTTATCATTGAGAAGAATGTTATACAAATAGTTAATTTCTTTCCTGAATAGAAAACAGCTTTACTAGCTTTAACAGCTAAACAGCTTTATTATCATGCAGTTAAGAATAAAAAATTGAAAAGTTGTTTCAATGAGTCAATATTATTATATACTTTACATAAATCTGGTATAGAATATCTTGCGTTTGTGTCCACAAGCTCTTTAATTTTTTTCAGGTTTTCTTGTTTAATTTTGGGTTTCTTCTTTATAAGGTGTAAAAGTAGTAATATATAAAATAAACTTTAAAGACATTCCAAATCAGGAATATATTTGCAAACTTCTGCTGAATCTATTTAATAAAAACAATCAAGCCGTATTACATTTGTATGCAATGAATGCAGATAAATGGTAGACAATAGGATCAGTTCATTGAATTGAAAAACCAGAGTTCAGTTTGCCCCTCAATAAACTAGTGAGCATTTTGGGAGTTCTTTATCATAAGAGATTATGTTGCTTGAAATACATGTTGTCTTTAACTTTTCCTGGTAAGGATAAGGATAACTTTGCCACAGGCTTCCTTTAGTAAAGTTTAGCTATCAGAATAGAATTATACTGCCTTCAAAGGGGTTTAAAGCATCCTCTCATGCAGAATTCAACCACTAAAATTTTGTGTAATTTATCTAGATCAGGTGTGTCAAACTTGATTTCATTGAGGACTGCATCAGGGTTGTGTTTGACCTCCGAGGGCCAGGGAGGCAGGGGTGGCCATGGAAGGCATGACATGGAATTCGTATCGAGGGCACCTGTGGTGGCCAAATGTTAATGCAGAACTTCCCTTAGACCCTCCCTCATTCTCATTACCCCTCCCTTCCCTCTCTCCCTCCCTCCTCTTCTTTTTCCTACCCTCTTCATTCTCTTTTCTTCCTCCTACCCCTCTTTCCTTATTTTTCCTTCCTTGCTGTCTTCCCATCTTCCCATCTTTTTTCTTTGTCTTTCCTCTTTCCCTTTCTCCTTTCCTGTCCCTCTTGCATGCTCAAATGCAAACGGGGAAACATTTATCCTTTTGTTTTGTTTTTAATTTGTTTTGATAGCCCTCTGCCAGCGAAAACAGAGCCCTCGGGGGGCATGCGTAGCTCCCTGTGCCCCATTCTTGCTGGCAGAGGGCAGCAGGAGGCCGTTGCCACCAAAAATGGGGTTTGGAGGGGCCACGCCCGCCCCCGAGCTCTGTTTTCCCTAGCAGAGACATTGTGGACTGGTCCTTTGCTACTTACAGGGCGGTCCCGTGGGCCAGATCTAAGCACCTCATGGGCTGAATCTGGCCCCTGGGCCTGAGTTTGACACTCCTGATCTAGATAGAGCTAGGTCTTATAATTCTTAAAGATTTATTGACTTCCTTTTTGTTACTAGCCCCAGTTGATTATGCTGATTTTCTCCTTTAAATTTCCTAATGATTTGGCAATGAAATAACCTAAAAACACACTGCCCTTCATTTTGTCCTTCATTGCATTAAGATTTTCAGAGGAGATCCTTCAGTGTAAGATTTCATTATGCATGTTGAAAGAAATCCGCTTGTTTGGGTATTGCTCAGGCTTTGAATGCTTTCTGAAGGAGGTACTTTTGTTGCCAATAATTTTCCTTTCCTATATTTATAAAATGTTTTGAATTGAGCCACTTTGTTTCCTGATCCGATAATAGTACACTTATTCTGTAATTTCATGTTGTTATAGCACAACACTTGTGTGTTAAAGGTTGAAATGTCCTCACCCTGAAACACACACACACACATACACACACACACAGGAAATGTTTCATTTACTCTCACCAAAGTATTTCTATATTGGAACAAGTTGTTCCAATCTTACCAGAAGTGTCCCACCCTGAAACAGGCTGTTCTGACTAGGGAATGATTTTCAGTGTGAGATTTTAGGGTTGGAAAATTCCAGTCTTGTAATATTTAGAAGACCTCCACTTGAATAAAGTGATCTTTTGACAAGCAAAGTCAATGGGGAAGCCAGATTAATTTAACAACTGTGTTATTAATTTAACTAATTTGTTAAGTGAATCACTTAATGTAGCAAGAAAAGTTGTAGAATGGGGCAAAACTCACTTAACAAGTTTCTCAGTTAGCAACATAAATTCTGGGCTCAATTGTGATCGTAAGTCGAGGACTACCTATACTGTTACTCTCAAGCTTCTCATGTATTTTCTGATGCAATGTTATAAAATAAATCCTTGTGTTTTAGCAAAATCATTTAAACTTTTTGTAATGTTTTATTAAAGAGTTTAAAAAATAAACTTGTAGTACTTTACTCCCCTCATCTCTTAACATCTGTATATCATATTGATTTATTGGCAACAATAAATCCGTGGGATCACGGTGACTTACGTGGTAAGATGCTGGACCTGTGCAACTCTGAGGTCGGCAGCTCAATTCCCGTGAGTGAATAAACCACATAGGGACAAGAAAGGAGCCTCCCCTGATTCTTTACCGGCATTCAGGCATCCCGCAGGTAAAGGTAACACTGCCCGAAAAAATTCCTTTCACTGAGGCGCTCAGCCACCTTGGTGATCCGTGGCTAACACGTACCATAGTAAAAAAAAATGGTAACAAACATCTAGAAAAACTAATTGTATTTTTAAAAGATTTAATCAGTTCTAGTATTTTGGTGTCTCAGAAGCTGAAAATGTTACCGATACAAAGAATGTTGTCAGCTATAAGTGTTTTAGCTATAAATATTGCCATTGAGTTACATCTGATAAATATTTGTGCCTTAATACAGTGTAAAAAATAAAAAAAGCTAATAGCATGAGAAAGGAGTACAAAGTAAAAGAAAAAAAAATACAATCTAGCAACAGTTAAAAGTACAATTATCAATTTACCTCTATGGGTACAACATGCAGAAGCTCTCTTTCTGCATGGTAGTGCTCACTTAATGATTGGGTGCTTAGCAACTGTTTGAAGTTACAGTGGACCTCCCTATAAGAAAGAAATTGATCTTTCTTATTTTATCAAGTTCTCTCCAAAATTCTTTATTTTCCAAAATCTTGAAAGAAAGCCCAACTCAAATTGTCAAGGGCCTTCTCTGCATCTAAGAAAATCAATGCAGCTTGTTTTTCATTATGTTGCTTCAAATATTCCAATATGTCCAAAACATTTCTAACATTGTTATTTACTTTTTCCATTAGATAAAACCCGACATTGATCCTCATTAATAACTTCTTGCTAAAATGGTTGTGAACAATTGAAATGACTATTCAATAGCACTTAGACTTATATACAGCTTCATAGAGCTTTACAGCCCTCTCTAAACGATTTACAGAGTCAGCACATTGCTCTGACAATCTGGCTCCTCATTTTACTGACATTGGAAGGATGGAAGGCTGAGTCAACCTTGAGCCATTCAGAATTGAACTCCTGGAGTTATCAGTGAGCTAGCCTGCAGTACTTCATTCTAACTACTGCGCCACCATGGCTATCAGCCTAAAGGTTTTTGGGAAGCCAAATGATTAAAAAAACTTGTGAGACAGTCCCAGGTTCAAAACACTTAATTCCCTTGCTCTCTGAAGAGACCTTGATTTTTCCAGTAGTATTTTTAATGAATTAAATTTCATCACTCCAAATAAAAAAATTAATTTGTCAATAAGATTTAGATTTAAGGTATCTCTCTCTCTCTCTCTCTTTGATTCTTGCTTGTTTTATATTTTCTGTTAGATGCAGACCTCCACATTGGAAAATTGATGTGGGGAGACAGTGGATTGTATTACTGCCTCGTCATCACACCTGACGATGTGGAAGGCAAGAATGAGGAATCAGTGGAGCTACTTGTTTTGGGTGAGTTTTCTTCCCTACGTATATCTTATATAAATGAATTTTTATTCAATAAATATTAAGAACAATTCTTGTAAATTTGCATGAGTCTCATTCATGGATTCTGCACTTTGAATGCTTTTTGTTCCTGAATAAGACTGATGTAAGATGAGGCGAGCAAGACTGTTTCACAGTCACTTTGAACTAATTTAACACTACTGTAGTATAATAACTGGCATATAAAGGTAATTTTTTAAAAAGATTAAACACTAGATGATCAAATTAAAAGAATGCCAGAGGAAATGTATATTTTAATGTACAGATACAAAATTTAAAATATAGCAAATTTTGTATAGCCTTCAAAATGCTTGAATCATTGTTTTAAAAGATAATAGTAACATATTCCAACATATAAGCTGTTGTTTAAGAAAAAATTGCCAATCAAGTCAAAACAAATAAATCTGAAAATTTGGGGACAGTATAAATGGATTGGCCCAGTATCAGATTGTCTTATTTTTCAAGCTAGAATTTAACCTTGTTATATAAATAATATCAGAAAGCAGCCAGAGACCAGATGATACTTTGTCAAATATGTGTATCCAAGTGTGATGGTGCTTGATTTGTTCCTGAATGCAGATTGACAGATTTTACAGGCCAGCCACTGGTTCTGCCCATTACTAATCAGCCATGGTAAACATCAGTTTAAACAAATTCTTTTGAGAAATCATAAATAGAGCAACAAACAGTTTTTTATTTTATACTAAATTTAACAAACTTATTTCCCTAATTTGTACCTTGACACTTATTACTGATCTTTGATATATTATCCTATATTTATATATCTTATTCCTAAACACCTTATAACAATTCTGTTGCCTTCTATTGCTTGAGCTTAAGTCAAAATCTCCAGCGATCATTTAACTACCTTCAAATTGGCTTCTTTTGCTGTCAGCTGTTGTTCTAAATTGCTGCTGAAGGATTGACTTGGCAGTTGCTCAGTCTATGCTGGCAGTGAGAAAAAGAAGGTACTTTACCAGCAGCCAGCTGGCTGAAGCTTTTCAGCATTTCTGCTAGAGTAGTGAAGCTTCTGGGCTGTGCTTCTCCTTTCAACTTGTCTGCTGCTGGTTTCTGAAGTCCAAGCTTGCTCCTCCTCTGTCATCAGTTGCCAGTTGAAGCTGATGGCTCCACTCCCTCAGCTGAAAATTTATTCCTTGACTTCCCACACAATATAAATGTTTTTCCAAATGCTGTTACAAACCCACACTCTGGAGCTCACAGCTTTCCTTTTATAATTGAAGTCCAGGTGTGGTGCAATGCTCTTCAGTTTGTGCTGGTCACTGCAAGGCTTTCTTTCCACAGGATTGAAAGATGTTTTTCTGCTCATGGGGAAAGTCCTTTAATTTCATGACAGAAGCAGATTTTTGGGGTCTGAATCTTTCCACTCTTTCCATAATTCATGAAAAAATAACAACCAATGTGATTTTGCTGAACTTCCAAAAGCTTTTTTTTTTTAAATAGCGGCAACAAATGCTATATGTTTTATAAATAGTAAAAGCAAATAAATGAAAACAGTCAATATGAAGAGAAAGATTATAAATAAATTACAGTTGGGGGATTGCATGTCAAGCCCAACAGCATAGCATCAGCCCTGAAGCAGCCACAAGTTTCCCAAATTTCATTCTTCCAGGAGCCATGGCTTTTGACTTTTGGATACATTCCTTGGTTCAAAAAGGTTGCCCTTCGATTTTGACCACTTAAAGATCCTGATGAGTTTTAAATTTATCGCATATAGAGGACCATATAGCAATATTTTGTTCAAGTTCTTAGTATTTTTTCCTCCAATAATCTAAAAAAAAATAAAGAAAAACCAAACACTAAGAAATTATCAATTATTGAATTTTTGGAACTTCCTTGAACATTTTGACTCAACCAAACATTAATGAATTGCAACAAAATGCTGCGTATAAAAAGTATATTAAAATTCTAAGAAAATTATCATGAAAGTCTATTGTTTTCTGCTAAATGTACAAAAGGATGAACACTTCCTATAAATCCTGCAACATCTTCAGGCTTTGTTCCTCTCTGGATTAAGTGGAAAAGAATAGTTTTAATTATTTAAGAGAAAAAATCACCAGGACATCCAAAATCACTGGATAATAAACTCCTGTTATATTAAACACTATAATCATAGGAGTAACCAAATATATAGTGATTTAGTTCTTTTCTAGCTTGTAGTGGTAAAAATAAGTACTTTAAAATGGTCATTTGTGCATCCATTGGCTTTCATATTTTAAAAAATGTAAGAATCAAAACAGTAAAAACAGTAAAAAGAATGCTCTTGCAAATGTTTCAGTTTGTTTCTTGTAAAAAAAAATAGAAAAACATTTATTTAAACAGAATAAATATTTTTGGAATATTAGTCTTTTCTTAAATGGGTATAAATTTTGTTTGAATAACTACAAATATCGGTATTCGGTTTTTTTGAGAAACTGTGCTACAAACTAAAAAACATTAAAGATTTAAAATTGTGTCATTATGATTGCTCAGTGAGACACAATACAAATACAGATAGTCCTCGTCTTATGACTATAATTAAGCCCTAAATCTCTTTTGATATGTGAGATATTTGTGGAGTTAATTTTGCCCATTTTACAACCTTGCTTTGCCACAGTTGTTAAGTGAATCACTGGAGTTTTAAATTAGCCACATGGTTGTTAAGTGAATGTGGCTTCTCCATTGATTTTGCTTGTCACAAAGGTTGATCACATGATCCCTGGACACTACAATTCTCATAAATATCAGCCAGGCATCTGAGTTTTGAACATGTGATCATGGAGATGCTGCAACAGTCATAAGTGTGATAAATGGTCAAAAGTCACTTTTTGCATTATAATTTTGAATGGTCACTAAATGAGTTGTTGTAAGTCAAGGACTACCTATCAGTAATCATTATGTTCCCAACAGTCTGTGCAATAGTTTCTGATTTAAAAAAGAATATTTTGATATATCTGGCACAAATGAGAGAAACAAACTTTATTTTTGAATAAGTAATATATATGATCTTTATAGATAACTTCAATAAGAAATATATACATGTAATATTTGTTTCTATATGTTTTTGAATTAAAGCACTGCATCATAAAAATGAATTACAGGTGAAATTAAAACTTGTATAATCAAGTTATAAAGTAATATTCAGGGGAATTCTAGAACATTAGATGATATGATTTAAACAGTTGTTCATTTAGCCACCTATTACAATGCAATATACATTTGCTGCTAAGGAGTAAGTGTAGAAACCTCCTATTACTATTATCCTTAAATTGCAGCTTTTTGAGTGCTAAAATAATGCCATTTCTTTGCAGCTAATGCCTCGCCTCACCAGGAGAAATGTTCTTTCAATTTGCCTTATTAATTGGAGTGATGATTAATTTTTATAATTTACTTCTCTGAAAGTTTCAGTTGCTTATATTGTATTGAAAAATATTACTAACTTTCTAAGATAGTGAAACAACATGATTTCTGAACTGTAAGATTCATAAAAAGTCATAAAATAGATAGAAAACTTTTTTTTCTCTCTCTTATAGTATCTGGCATAATGTTTAGAATATAAGCAAGTCCTACCTATGTAGAATGAATGTGGTTTGGTGAATTGAGAGAGATATAATCTGTTGCATCCATAGTAAGAAATTAGAGATACTTCTATTGGCAGAATATAGAAGGAATTATGTAATAATTAATTATGAGTTCTGTATACATATGTGTACATGGAGGAAATGTATTTTAAATCCTGTCAGTTTTAAATATTCAGCATAAAATTAAATGCTATACAATATAATGGAAAATGGAAAACAGAAAACTCTTCATGAATAGATTACTTAAGCTATGACAGTCTAAATAAATTATTCTGATTTTATGTTATTTTGCTGAAAGACTTCCAGTAGCGTGTTTTGCAGTAACTAAAACAGATGTTATCTTTGAAATGCATGGGATGCTGACATTTGGGATTCAGTCCATTAGTATTCTGAATCATAGTTTAGCAGCTGGCAGTTCGGTTCTCCTTGGAGATAGCTGCCGGCCTCTTCTCCAATATTCAATGCAGAAATGTTCTTTTGAGAAGATTACTTTCACAACAAGCTGCCTGAGGATCTCACTGTGGTCAATCACATATAGCTGCAAGCCAATTTTTAGAACAATTTATTATACATTCAAAGACCTTTTTTTCCTTTCCTCTAAGTACCTGGTACCAAAGTTGGGGATATTAAGGACTATTATCTTGCTGAAATAACCAACATTAGTTTGAGAGCCAAGAAAAAAAATTCCCCTAGAATGGTACCCAAATTTCCCAGATCTGCAAAAAGCTGATCATAAATAGCTTGTTGAAAAGATTAGCTGATACTGAAGAGTTATCCATGGGTCCACAGTAAAGCATTGATTATATCGCAATGATCTTTATCAGAAAGTTGTTGGAAAGAAACCTTCATCAGAAAAGAATTATCTAAAGCATGGGAAAAAAACCTTGATAAGCCTGAAACAATTGGGAACAATGTTTTTTGGAGTGATGAAACCGAAATTATTTCACCATGATTACAAAAGATATATTTGGAGAAAAAAAAGGATGAAGCATTTAAAGACGAGAACATCCTGTTAACCATGGGGGTGGCTCTATTAATGGCACCAAGTGGCACAGGAAATACTTGTGTGGGTGGACAGAAGAATGGATTCCATTTTAATATCAATACATCCTAGAAGCTAATGTCCTATAATCAGCGAAAAAAATTGAAGCTAAAAGGTTTGTAATGACCTTTAAAGTTCCTAGATTTCGATTTTATTTAGAATCTATGGGAATATCTCAAATGTGAAGTGTGTACAAGGAGACATAAGATTATTTCTAAGGTAGAAAATTTTTATAAGAAAATAGAGTGGGTGAATTCAACAGCAACAATAATCTGCTACCTACCCACAGGAAACATTTGGAAACTATTATTTCTACCAAAAGAGGATTTACAAAATACTAACTGAAAATGAATCTAAACTTGCACCTGCCATATTCACCTGCTATAATTACATATTATTTCAAATATGTAAATAACTGCACATAAATATCATATATGCAAATTTGCAGAAAGATTTATTTATATTTGTATTCTGCTGTAATCAAACAAAACTCAGTGGTTAGAAATAAAGAAGTTGTGACGGGTTCGGTTTCCTTAGGATTTATTAAAACCAAGAACAAGAGAAATCTGCAGAAAAGCCAGATTTTGAGTAGAATGTTGGGAGCATTCTTTACTTAGGAGATAACAAGAAGACAATTGTCAGGTTCTCACCCACTTCACCTCATGTGGATTGGGAACTCTAAGTGAGAGCCCCTCCTGTAGGAAAACATGGAGTAGGCTAATTCTTAGTGGAAGAGGTGGTCCTTTTGATATCTAGAAATGTGGCATGTAGAACTTTAAAAGGGATAACCAGCACTCTGAAATGGACCAAGTACCAAGTTATCAACTAGTACAGTGACTGAGATATTGGAATTATATAGATAGATAAATACAAATCTAGACCTAATTATTGTAATATAGACATAAAACAGTAACAGAGTAACAGAGTTGGGAGGAACCTTGGAGGTTTTCTAGTCCAATCTTCTGTTCAAGCAGGAAACCTTATACCAGTGATGGCTAAGCTTTTTGGCATCGCATGCCAAAATGGGAGCGCGCGTGCCAGGAAGCCGAAAAAAACAGATGATCTTCCAGTTTCCGGTATGCCTAGTCTTCCGGTTTCCAGTATGCCTGGTCTTCTGGTTTCTAGTGTGCATGCGCAGACCAGGTGGCCAGTGCGCATGCGCTGACTCCACTTGGCCTTTTGGGGATCCTCGCACCTCCCTGCCTGCCCCCCTTGTCCCCATTGGGATGCCGGGGCATCCCCACCGATGACCCGGTTCCATAGCCCTGGACAGGGAGAAAAAGTTGGGTGGGGAATGCTTCCTCCATCTGCTAGAAATCTGGAGCCCCTTCTTGGCCTCAAAGGGAAGGGGCATTGGTGTTCCTGGGGCTTGGGTTGGGGAACCAGCAGTTCGCCCCAACTCCAGCCCACCACCGAGAACAAGCCAGTAGAACCCCCCCCCCACTTCTGCCAAGGGAGCATGACTGCTTCTTGGTCAGTGCGCCTCTTACCCCAGCGTTCCTCCTGCAAGCATTTGTTGGCTGGCCAGTCAACTGCCCCACCCATTGCTCCTGCCGCTGGGGGTAAAAGGGCAGTACAATTCTTGCTCCTGTCTCTCACCCTGTTGTGCCTGCTGCTGCTGCTCTTTTGAGGAAGCGAGGCTGTGCATGTGAACTACCACCACCCCCTCGGCCCTGGCAGTGGCGGTTCTCCTGTCTCGCCCTGTGCCTGCCACTGCTGCTCTTTTGGGGAGACAGGGCTGCGCGTGTGGACCACTCCCGCCCCCCAGTGGCAGCTGCAGGGGAAGGCCAGGAGTGACTGGCTGGCCACTGCAGCCACTCCCATGCCGGCAAGCCATGCAGGCAGCTCGCCTCCCCGCCGGCAGCTCCTCCTCCGGCATCCCGCCTGGAAGCACAACAGCCTGGAGAGAGGCAGAGCTGTCATGCCCCTGTTGGAATCTGATTCGGAGGGGGAGGCCAAGCTGCTGACAGGGGGTGTGGCTCTGTTGGCTGTGGATGAAACTGGGAAGGGCAAAATCCAGCTGGGCAGAGCAGCGGAGAGGTAGAGCAAAGGAGAGGGAATTTGGAGGAAGACCCAGGCCCATCCCCTCTTCATCCTAGGGCACGTAGGGAGGAATGGAAAAGGGAGCAATGTGAGTTGCATGGCTTACGGGGGAGGAAAGGGCCCTGATTCCCTTCATTAGCTGCAGCTGGGAACACAGTATTTAAAAAGGGAAGCTGCACACAGCAAGTTGTTGGGGGGCAAATCGTGAATTAACTGGTATCAACAAGGCTTATCTGTGTTACAGGCGTCTTCCCAACTGTGTGTATTTTGCTGTGCTTTCAAGTCTGCAATTCCTTCTACTGCCCTGTCAAGTTAATTACTGCAGCGTGGTTTGTTTGGATTTTTAGTTACAGTTTGTATGTACTTTGTTTTTGGATTGAATTTCCTCCACTTAAAGACTGTTCCTGGGAGAATTTTTCTCCAGCTGAAGGTAACCTGGACATTGGGGGCAAAGTTGAAGATAATAAAGGGACTCTTCTTGCTTATTTGATTGTTTTGCCTTTGTGCCACACCCCAGGTCATCACAAGAGCTGTGGGCCAGGATGGGCAGGCCAGGGCTTCCTTCCCTCTCCGCCTGAGTGGGGTTCTTGTGCGGCTCCAGCCCATGGTGCATCTGTGCTCGGGAGCGCCTGGCTGGCTTGGGCGCTCCAGAAGAACCAGCCACCCCCGCACATCCTCCCTTCCCACCACTTTTGCCAAGGAGGCGCGACTGCTTTTCTCCCTGGCGTTCCTCCTACCTGGGTCAGCTCTTGCGCCTCTTCAGAAGAACAGCTGCCGCAGCCGCTGCCACCACTGCAAGGGAAAGAGCAGGAGTGACTGGCCAGCCACCACAGCCGCTTCCACGTCCTCGGCGGCATCTCCATTTGGGCAGTTCACCTTCCTGCAGGGCAGCCCCTCCTCCAGCATCCTGCAGGGGAAATGGAAGCATGGACGGGCAAGCCAGGGCTTCCCTCCCTCCTTCCCAAGTGGGCTTCTTGTGCGGGCCCAACCCTCCAGCCATGCCACTAATGTGCATCTGTGTTCCGGAACGCCTGGCCAGCTCAGGTGCACGGGGCAGCGTTTGCTGGTTGGGTGGACGGTTGCCCAATGCCCAAGCTGCCAGTGTGCCAGAACCCAGAAGAGTAGGAGGAGCAGAGCTGCCGGCCAAGACAGCTGGGGCCGTAAAAGAAGGGAGAGCAGCCCCGGCCCTCTTGTCCTCACCCCCACTGCTCCTTCACCTCTGTGGTGGCGGCTGTTGTGCTGCCGCTTCCAGGCGGGATGCTGGAGGAGGAACTGCTGGCGGGGAGGTGAGCTGCTCGAATGGAGATGCCACTGAGGGCATGGGAGTGGCTGCGGTGGCTGGCCAGTCACTCCTGTCCGTCCCCTTGCAGCAGCGACAGCTGCTGTGGTGGCTGCTCCTCTGGGGAGGCGCAGGAGGTGAGCCAGGTGGGAGGAACGCTGGGGAGAGAAGCAGTCATGACTCCTTGGCAAAAGTGGTGGGAAGGGGGCTGCGCTTGGGGCGGCCGGCTCTTCTGGGCCACCCAAGCCGGACAGGCGCTCCAGAGCATGGATGCGCTATAGGCTGGAGCCGCGCAAGAACCCCACAGGCAGAGAGGGAAAGCCCCGGCCCACCTGTCCTGGCTCACAGTTCTGCCCCTCTCCTGGTCTTTTGGCATGCGCACCTGATACTCTTCCCATTGCTGCTCTTTGTGCCCACATGTGCACCAGAAAGCAGAAGACCAAGTGGCCGACGCACATGCGCGTTGGAATCAAGAACACCTTCCTGGCCCAGGTGATTAAAAAATTGTATGGATATCTATTAGAAATTAAACTAGAAGAAGAACAAGTTAAAGAAACTATGATTGCTTGAGGGAAGAATTTTGGATATGGGATTGATCTAGAGAAATGGCAAAAACTGTGGTCTCAAAATTATAAAATGACAATGTCAACAGCATATAAAGAAAATTTGTATAAGATGTTTTACAAGTGGCATTTTCCCCCAATAAGAATAGCAAGAATATTCGAGAATAAATCTGAAAAATGTTGGAAATGTCATCAGACACCTGGCTCATATTACCAAATGTGGTGGACATGTGTGGATGCTAAAAAATATTGGACTAAAATCCACACGTGGTTGGAAAAAATGATAAAAAAGCATATAGATTTGAAACCAGAGATATTTTTATTGGGAATTTTACCTGAAATATATAGTAAAGACTTTAAATACCTGATTGTAAATGTATTAATAGTGGCTAGGATTGTATTTGCTGAAAACTGGAAAAATGAGAAAACACCATCACAGGAGGAAATCATTAAGAAAATATTGGAATGTGCTGAAATGAGTAGATTGACATTTGAAATTAGAGAACAAGATGATGAACAATTTTATAAAATTTGGGATCTATTCTATCAATGGTTAGACAATAAAATATAGTAATGAAATATGTAGATTCTTAGAAAATAATAAATATATAAAGATGTATTCTTATTATATCTACAAAATGATATTAGGATTGATTTGGGATGATAACATGAACCGTCATAAAACAAATATGATTATTTCGTAAAACATGAATGAATAAAAGTATAGTCAAATGATTGATTAATAATGATATTAATGTATTTAATACTTGATTGAAAATATGAGAGTATATACAATGTAATTGTAATTGAAGACTACGAAATGGAAGCACAAAACAATTCGTAAACCAACCGGCACACTGTATGTATATATATATGGAAGATGGCTTGATGTTTTTATGTTTTGTTTGTTTATGTTTGTTTTAAAAACCAATTTTTTTTTAAAAGAACATCTTCCTGGCCCGTGCATGCACACCAGGTGACTGCTCTTCTGGTTTTTGGTGCGCATGAACACTTGAAGTCCAGCTGGGTGGCACACCGGAACCCAGAAGAGCAACGGGCGATGGCTCCACATGCCCAGAGTAATAGCTTTGCGTGCCACTTCCGGCACGCGTGCCATAGGTTTGCCATCAGGGCTTTATACCATTCTGGACAAATGACTAGCTAGTCCCTTCTTTAAAATCTTCAGTATGGAACACCCATAATTTCTGGAGAAAAACTGTTCCATTGATTAACTGCTATGGCTGAATTTGTTATCACTCCTTATCTCTCCATTGCACTTGGAATAATTGAAGCTTCTAACTCATCTTAAAAAGCAGTTCATGTTATATATAATATGTTGCAATAGTTTACATGTGTGGTGACAAGGACATGAATAATTTATCATGCCTTCCCAATCTAATTAAGTCAGTGGTATGATCTCCTAACCAGATATAGAAATCACAAATAAAAAGAGTGTAGCAACCACGGCCCATGCAAATAACCTGTGGCCCAATAGGGCTTTCTATGATCCTATTCTCTTCCTAGTTAATACACTTCAGACCCTTCTTTTATTGGTCTTGCTAAACAACTAAAACAATCAACAACCTCACAGGCTCACCTTTCAGGTGGATCTGCTCAGTACTACAGCAGCTTTCCAGGCTTTCCATTCTACTGCTAAGGTTCTACTGCACGATTGTAATGTGTAACTATTTCACTAGGAAAAAAAATAGCAGTCCTGTGGGAAATAGAACACAAATGCACACACATACACACATAGATAAATAAAATCTCCATATATGTGTGTGTGTGTGTATTTATACGTATACATATATATGTTTTCTTAAGTTTTCGCGGGTACTTACATGTATGGTATTCAGCTTTGTTCGGGTATTTTCCCACGTCATTGTAGTTGTGCTTTTAAAGTTGTAGCAACGTTTCGGCAGAATCTCATCTGCCATCATCAGGCTTCTGTATTGTGTTCGTCATACATATATATGTGTATACACACACACACACACACACACACACACACACACACACACACACACAGAAGAGAGCTTTATATAGGGGTATGTGTGTGTGTGTGTGAGAGAGAGAGAGAGAATGATAAAGTCATAAACAGTTTCTAATATTACTACAGATGTCTGTGAGTTCTACCGATCTGGAACAGAATACTTGTTTTTGAAGCATTTCTCATATATCTTCCGCAGCTTACTCTAACCTATAAGTAGTGCAGCTTCTTTAACTATCTTACTTTTCTATAAGTTGCATGACACTGCTGGCAGCTTCTTCAGTCTGTGTTCAGTCTTGCTCCTTCCCTTTTAACAATGCTTTGAAATACTACTTATTGCCCAATGATCTCCCCATCATTCCTTATTACTTGCCAACCTCAGCCATACACTGTTAACAAAGGTTAATGGTTAAATTCAAAGGCCTCAGCTGCTAAAAGTTTCTATGGTAACAGCCCAATTGGATATTTCTGTTGTCTGTGAAAACTTTGATCTTTGGCAAATTTTGCCACTGTTTTTTTGTGGATTGACAATCCTCAAAAAAGAATTGAAGGAATTATATCTGAGGGAGCAAGGAGGAATTAATTAAATGACCACACACTGTTTATAAACCTTCCAGCAGATTGCTGGATGCCACTCTGATTTACAAGAAACACATTTCCTGTTATGTGCATTTGAAAAGTTATTGGAATGCTCAGGTCAGAAGAGTTTTACAGTTTGCCGCACACTTGCACTGTTGGGAGTTTCCCTCCCAGAAGAATTCCTGCAAAAGTTGAACAGCTATATAACTATGAACGGTACACCTGCCCTGAATAACGTAATTAGATATATTTTTATCCTATGCTTAAATTCACTTGCTGTCAATGTAGTTGCATATTTGCTTGTTCTTTGTTTTGTCATATTGGTCACTGTATTTTTTTCCTTTGCCCTGTTTCATATCTTTGTTCACCAAGGGATCAAATTCCAAGAGTTCCAGACCTTATTAATTTCCTGAGATTTCCATAGATTGTTTTGTATGAACACATCAACAGTTGCTAGTTGCTTATCTCATGAGTTTTGCACCAAAACACTATCTTAAAAAATGCTTCCAAATTGAAATATTTTTGTCCAGCCTGATTTTATCTCAGTTTTTCTAGACAAATTGATGGCCTTTTTACTCACAGAGATAGAGAGAGAAACATGACATAAATAAAACGGTGTCTTCATTTACTAATCTTCTGTTTTATTTTACAGTATTTAGATGTCTAGAATAAAAATATAGATTTATATTGCCAAATAACAAGAATATTAGCAACCCTAAACTTAAACCATATGCCTCTGGAAGACATCATATTTTATAGAATCCAAACATCCCAAAGTTATACTGCTAGTTTTCCTATCTGATACCGTAGTATGTCTAATTTATTTTTTGTCGTACTAATCTATTACCATCTTGTTTACTTTTTCAGCCAAATGTTTTCTTGTTTGAGGAGGATTGTTTTGTCTTTTTCCACCTTTAGGGTCAATCTAGCTTTCCTGTGCTTTTATTTTATGCTTTTATTTAGTCTATATGTCTCCTTTCTCAATTTTATACATTCTTATATTCTAAACAAAGCACCGGATAACAATATTTTGCTTCCTGAACACTTTTATGTGTATCTTATAGATTTTTGGCTGCTATTCACGAAAATAATATGTAATTTAATATATCCAGTACCATTTTATGGAAATCTTCTGTTTTATACAATGGCAATTCACATCATTTAGTTCCTGGTGGCTATGCTACACACATGAAAGAAACATAGGAAAGCATGGAAATGTTGAAGCACATCCAATACACCAATTACAACTAGAATACCTGTGGAGATCTAAAAGAAGTGGCTCTAATGCTTGGAATGCAGCTTATTACATATGCAAATAGGGTACGAGAGTTCATTACATTAAAAAAAAAAAAAGAATTTGGTTCCATTTTGAAAGAATTTGTTTCCAGGACAGAAAAATGTAGTACATGAACCACTTACTGATCCAAAAAGTTATTTTGATCACCGTCATTCCAAAATTATATTTGTATTCAGTTTGAAGAGGTCTATTGTAATCACCAAAAAATTTTCAGTAAGCAAACCTTTTGAAAAAAATTGTTATTCAGTGAAATGAGTGCTAGTTACTTTTGTCAGCTTTGCTCTATTTTTGTTACAATTTGAATATATTCACAGCTCAAATTTCTGCTTAAGCATGGGAGGCAGCAGGTGCCTTTACCAAGATGACTGAAAAGCAGCTGTTGTATGTACTTGTACAAGAGGTATAATCAGTGTACAGTAGGAATGAAGAAAATGACAGCATGTGCTAGATTATTATTATCAAAAGAAGGGTAAACTTACCATTGAATATTCAAACCTTCTGAGACAGACCTAAGAAATTGGGCGATGCAGAAAGCATAGCAGGGAAATAGTTGCTATGAAACAGAGACATATCACTAAAGGAGGGGTTTTGTCTGCATTAATAAAAAATAAAATCTATTTATCAAATTTCTTCAGGCGCCTATCCAATGAGGAAAGGCAATAACAAAAGGAAGGAGAAGTGTGTTATCTTGCACAGCTTAATATGCTATTTTTACTTATTGGATTTATCCTATTTATTTATTAAATTTGTTTTCTCTCCATATCGCCACAATGTTCAGGCTTTGATTTTGAACTGAGTTTGGCACCTCTGCCACACTTGGATATATTGCATTATACAGTTATGAAGATAGCTGAAATGCGGAATAAATGTTCTTTCGTGCAGGAATGAAAGCTTGCTTCACCCAGGAAAAATGTCCCTTACTTGAAACAGTCCTCGGACAAGTGCGTAGTGCCAATTATTGGTGTGGAATATTTACTCTATATCAACCCTATTCAAATACAATGGTATTCAAACCTACATGTCTCACTTCAATCTCTAGAATATAAAATAATTATTGTTATTTCATTTTTTAAATTATTCTTTTCGGCAACTAAGAGTGGCAAATTATGTAACAATGGAAGTAATTAACTGATGATGTCTGTACCCCCTCTTTCTCTGGCTTGTGTGTGTACCTCTATTTGTTTTGAACCAACAGAAAATTACAATATTCTTGTTCAATTGTTTGCCACTGAATTTGCCAATACTATATTAGATAGCTCCTGAAGTGGCAGAAAGTGGGCTAGAATTAGCATGCAAACTGCAAGTTGTCTCCATACTGACTCTGGGGGCCTAATTGCATCTATAAGCTGTGATAGTTCTTTGTTCTTTATCCTAACGTTGAGAACACTGTCAGCAGCAATTTCTTCTAGATGCCACAGACTACCACTTCATCAAGCAGCCGTGAAGTCATTGGAAAAGATGTTCAGATGCCATGATATATCTATATCTATAAAAATGACAATAGTGCAAGCCATAGTATCCCCTGTGGCACTCAAAGATTTTGAAAAACCAAGGGAAGAATATTGATGCTCTTGGTATTAGAAAATATCATAATATGGACATATAATATGGAGAAGATTATGATATAAGATTATAATATGGACAGCTAAGAAAACAAACAAATGGATCATTGAACGAATATCTCAATTATACTACCACAGCTTATCACTTTCTCTAAAACTACAAGAATTTTTTTTTTCTTCCCATACCATAGTCATAAACAACTCTTTTAATAAACTTTTACTCATTAAAGTTGAAAGATTAGGTTTTATTATTTGCCGATAGAGAAAAGATGAAATATGGGATGAGAATTTTGGTTGAAATGTTAGAGAAAGGGATAAGCTGTTGAAAATATTTATAGTAATCTTGATGAAGAGGCTCATTATTTCTTTCTTTCTTTTTTGTTTCTTTTTAAAAATATTTCTCCTTTTTTCCCCTCCTCCCCAACTTTGGACATATTGTGTGAAAGCCTAACTCTCTAGTAAAAGTTTTAATCCTGTGGAAAGTGGAAAGAAAGAGAAGAAGAGGATGACTATCAGCAAGATAGATGAACTCATTTATAGTTCAATGAGTGCACTGTTGAACGACCTGAAAGATCAGGTTAGGGGCAGACTATCATGGAAAAATATATTTATGAGGTTGTTGAGAGTCAATATCAATCTGATGGCACATAATAATAAAAAAGATGTATGGTTGAAGTCACCCAGAGTTACCTTTAAGTAAAATGGGTGACCTACACATTTTACAGACAAATAAAGAAGGAAAGGAAAATCCTTATGTGCTTTGGTAATGTATTTACTTTATTTCCCCCTTTCTGCCATGACTGAACACCATGCAAAATCCATGGTTTTTCATGTAATTTCTCATCAAAGTACATACTAAATGCAGGTTTGATATGCTTCAAAATCATATGACCTCAGATTTTCACTTTAACAGAAGAAAGTACCCTTACCTATTATCTTTAGGACTGTTTACAAATTGTTGGTAACAATGAATAGGTAATGTGGCAACTACAAATGAACAAATGTATTGTGTTGTATAATATAAAATTGACAAATGTAAGCAACAATAATCTGTTAATTAGGTGTATCATTATATCTCTGTAAATCAAAAGAAAGTTATTAGCTTCTTTGCCCAACAGCTTACATACTAAAATTTAATACAGCACAGATAATAGTAGATAAGAGTGTTAAAAGCAGGCTAGATAGAGGGAGGAGGGAGGGAGGGGGGAAGAAAGAGAGCTTATACACTGTATTTCATTTCATCTGAAACTATGCATTCACTTAGAACTGCTCAACTTAATTTCAGTGAACAATGACAGTAAAGATATTTTGAAAAGGTTTTTCAAACCCTGAAAGGTCACTTAATAAAAAAAAGATAGAACATGTTTGAATAGTTGAGTGTGTTAAAACAGATAATTCAGAGGCAATTATATACAGGTAGTCTTTGCTTAAAGACTGCCCTGTTCGGTGTCCTTTTGAAGATATGATAGTGCTGAAAAAGTAACTTTATGACTGGTTCTTACATTTATGACTTGCATTTGCACACTTCACAGCTGGCTACTGACAAGCAGAGTCATTGGAGAAGCTGGCAGTAATACTGCTAGTTGCAGTCATGTGATGTTTTATTGAATGATCATGTTGTTTAACGACAGGGTTATAGGTCCAGTTGTGGTCATTAAGGAAGGACAACCTTATTCGGAAAATATAAGTGAAGAAATAGTTGAAGGCAAAGTCAGAATATAAGTGAAGAAATAGTTGAAGGCAAAGTTCAGTACCTTTTGTACTGAATTAAGGAAAGCAGCATAGAACAATTCTGTATTTTCAGAATATACTTAATAGAATGATTTTATATTTAACAGATTTAACAGATAATCAGAGTTGGAAGGGACCTTGTAGGTCATCTAGTCCAACCCCCCGCCCAAGCGGGAGACCCTACACCATTTCTGACAAATGGCAGTCCAATCTCTTCTTGAAAGTCTCAAGTGATGGCACTCCCACCACTTCTGAGGGCAAGCTGTTCCATTGGTTGATTATATACTGATAAAGAGACCTAAAGCGTGACAGCATAGAGCATTTCTTCATTACCACCAGTGTCATTCTAAACTTGATTTGACAGAAAATAAAACCAATTTGTTTGCTGTGCCTGTTACTAATTGCTGATCATTTTGATTGTTTATGTACCAACAAGTTGATATCAACTGTTAGCAATCACATAGATTTTCTCCAAGACAGTCTATTTCATCCTAGCCCTTTCAGTGATTTACTCATTGCAGCTATAATTGAATCCAGTCATCTTGATGGTTGCCCCCTTTTTATTTTTACCTTTTCTTCCACCTTTGCAAGCATCACAGAGTTCTCAAAAGAGTTTGGCTTTTGCATAATGTGTCCAAAATATCATTTGAATTTGGCCTTTATTTCTTAGGTGATGACTGGATTGATTTGTTCCATGATTCATTAGTTGGTATTTTCAAGAATCTTCTCTAAGTATATTGGTATTTCCAAGAATCTTCTCTAAGTTCAAAAGCACAATATTCTTTCTGTCCTGCTTCTTCAAAGTCCAAACTCCTTTTTCATAAAGTGTCACAGGGAAGCCGTGTCTTGCACAAATATTCTGATTGTTGTTGGTATAGAGATACATAGACATATCATGATGTTTGATGTTGTCTCCCAAAGCATTCGTTGCTATTCTACCAAGTACTAAGTTGTCATATATTTCTTGATTGCTGATTTCTTTATTGTTAATAGTTAATTCTAATAGGCAGAAACTATTCACTATTTTAGTATCTTCTTTGTCAATTCTAAGTCTGGGTTTTTTATTCTTCTTTATATTTAATCTTAGTTCTATTTTTATCACTAGAACATCCACATGATTTATATTTCCAGTTATCAGTATAGTGTCATCAGCACAGCATGCGTATTGATAGTTCCAAATTTATAACCACTCCCATGATCTTCCAATCTGGCTTCCTCAATGTACATTTTGTATATAGTTGGATAAATAAGAAAGAATATACAGCCTTGTCTCACTTCTTTGCCAATCTAGACTTAATCTGATTTAGCATGTTTAATTGGTCTGTGGCTTTTTTGGTCTGTATATATGTTTTGTATGGGGACCTCAAGACATTGTGATATTCTGCGATGTTCTGAGTTTCCCATATTTCTAAAAGCATCCACAACTTGACATTGTTGACATAACTGAGGCTTTTGTATAAATAATGAAAAACATTGATTCAGTTTCTTTGTCTTTTTCAATTATCCCATGTGGATCAATGTTGGATATCTTAAGTATTATTTTATAATACTTCATGTAACATGGGAAACTAAGGATTTTGTATGATATTTTGTTATTAAAGTTTTTTTTCTTTGTTATTGGTCTGTAGAATGACCTCTTCCAATCAGCTGGCCACTGTGTCATTCTCCAGATTTCCTGGCATTATTTGATAGAACTTTACAGATTCTTCTTCCACAGCTCCTCCCTTCTTTTTTTGTTTTTCTTTGAATCTGTTCATTTATACTTTTAGCATATCAAATAAAAACTGGAATATTCTTCTGAATTTTAAGATCTTCTGGAAGACTTGTCTTGTTTTTCCTTGTCTCTTTTCATCTCTAGTGTCTTTTCGTATGTTGTATTAATGATGCATTTCTTTTCTAACAGCTCTCTGTTGAGTTTCTTCCTGGAAATTTTCTGTGTCTTGGTTTTGAATTCTCTTTTCTTCTTAACAATTCTTATTCTTAGTTCTGACATCTGCATTGCTGTCTTCTTTTTCTTGAGTTATGGTCTCTTTTTACTCAGCTATTCTGGTTCCCTATAAATTAGGTTTAAGACTTCAAAGTGATTACTGATGTTTTCTTTTTAAAATGGTGGGTATATGCTTAAAATTATATCATATAAACTGATTGGCTTTCTTCTGATACTTTAGTTTGACTTGGAACTAGAACATGAACATTTTATGATCTGTTTCATAATAATCTCCTAGCCCCTTCTTTGCTGTCATAACTGATTTCATATACTTGGTTGTACCAATAACACAGTCAATTTGATTTCTGTGTATTTTACTGGATAATATACATACATATAAGCATTGTTTTGGTGATTGAGAGACTATATTAAAAATGAAGAAATCACTAGAGTGGCAGAAATCAATAAGTCAATGTCCTATTTCACTAGACCATACAGTCCAACTATGTTTTCCTCTTTAATATTTTCAATATCTTTGGCATTTGGATCTCTTAACTACATGTAGACATCTTGCTTGCATGTTCAGTCAATTTAAGATTGAACTTGCCCTTAAAACTGTTTAATCTCCTCTTCTGCTTCAGTATCTAAAAACATTAAAGACACAATGTGGATAATCATATTAAAAGTTTTGTATAAAGTTTGATTATTCAGTAATTAACCCAAGTACTTTCCTTGCTGTATCCTTTCTGATTATGAAAGCAAAACCTCTCTATTTTATTTTATGTGTCCTAAATATTAAACAGTATAATCTTCTGATCAAAAGTGTCCAATTCTAGTCCATGTGAATGATGTGAATGTATAGTATGGTCATTGCATCTTTTGTAATGTTAAGTTTTCCTTGGAATATGCTTCTTATGTTCCAGGTTCTGACTGTAATTTTGTTCTTCCAGCTTATCTTTTTTGTGCCCTACCTGGAACATCAGTAACTAGAATTTCTGAACGTTTTATTCCTGATAAAGCCTATGATAACTTTAAGTCTGTTTGATTCATGGCCTTGGAATAAGAGGAAGGCAACATCATGGGATCAAGGAAAAAAATAAGTATTGCTAGTACAAGCTAGTCCTTAACTTACAACCACAATGGAACTGGAATCTCAGTCATTGAGCAAAGCTGTCGTTTAGTGATATGGCCATGTGATTGCTTAATTCAACAAGCACAATCCTGGCACTCCAGGTTGTGGTCATTAAGCAATCTCCTAGGTCAGGGGTAGGGAAACTTGGCTCTTCTATCACTTATGGACTTCAACTCCCAGAATTCCTGAGTGAGCCATAAAAGTTTCCCCATCCCTGGCCCACTGGTTTTTCAGTTGTGGGGGAAATCAATTTTTGACTTGAATGGGACTGTTTAATATACAAATGTACGACATATCCTACATTTGTATATTAAACAGTCCCATTCAAGTCAAAAATTGATTTCCCCCACAACTGAAAAACCAGGGATGGGGAAGCTTTGATGGCTCACTCAGGAATTCTGGGAGTTGAAGTCCATAAGTGATAGAAGAGCCAAGTTTCCCTACCCCAGTCATTTAGGTCATTAAGTGAACAGAGTGAAAGACTTGTCTGGCAAATTCAGTTCCGATCTAGGCACGGAAAGGAACTGTTGGAAAACTGAGCTGCAGGAATTGGACTCAGCTCTTTAGGATCTGAGGTGTTTCTCCACCCTGCCAAAAGAGTTTGGCTTCTCTATGCACAGAAGAGAACTGTTCAGTGGGCTGCAAGAATTGTCCTAATGCCAACAGGTTGCCAAGTACTTAGATTGCGATCATGTGTTTGCAGGGATGGGGACAACAAATTTTATGATAGTTAGAAGTTCTTTATGAGTTATAAAGCACCCTTTCTTAGGCTGTCATAATTTTGAACAGTCATGAACCAATGGGTCATAAGTCGAGGACTCTGTGTATGATTATGCCATAGTTACATTTGGGGATATGGCCATTGAGAAACAGTGACAAAGATTATATCATGAATCAGATTTGTTATGGGAGATTGAGGAAAGAATTTTAAGAATATTTTTTATCAGTGAAACTATATTACTTGGTGACAGGAACCTTGAATACCATATATTGGTACCTCCAGCAATTTACAGTCCCCCCTCCCCTATTCTCCAGTTTTTACTGTCCAGAAGCCATTTTTTTCTTTAATTGGAAGTGATATACAAACAAATGTTGTACACATGTATAACTGCATTATACTTTTCAGCTGTCCTGAATCAGCGTCCTTCCTCTGAAAGCAGGACTTCTGAAAATAGTTACAACAAAATGGAATTTTAGGATCAGCTAGTTTTAAAAAGTATTTCTTGATAATCATGGGTCAGGAACCAATACTAAATAACATGCATAACTCCTTCAAAAGACATCTACTTCTTCATGTGACTGCTAATTCAACATACATTGATAAGTACAAAAGAACAACTGAATGATAGGAACAGTCTTGGTCAATGATTCTCATTTTATTTACCATGGATTCACTTTAAATACCCTGTAGGCCATGGACCATGGATCACCAAGACTTAAACTCAAGGTTTAAATCATAACATTTATTCAAGCCTTTGGGGAGCCTTGTGATGACATCATGGCCCCCAGTGGTCTGCAGACCACAGGTTAAGAATCATTTGTCTTGGTAAAATCAGTTACACTCTGATTTGAATCAAATGCTTTTAAACAGCCATTGCAAACTAATGTCTTGGTAATGGTGTATTTGATTTTGATTTGATGCCTGACTGCGAACTGATTTTGGGTGATAATTCTCAAGCCTATGTTTACATAGCATAATTCCCAATTTGTATAAATTGTAATCAATTATATCAAGACGGCCTCATTCTTAAGAATATCATGTAGTCACAGGTTTTATTGTTTGAATATATCATTTTTAACTGATAAAAATGCTTCCATTTTCTCATATCGTATTTCCAGCAGCTTTGGAACATTTCCTACTCTAATCAATGTGTGTTCTTTTGTCCTTTCTATATATTTTTGGTTCACGTGTTGCTCATCCCTGTGGGAGGAAAGTTGGCCTTCAATTAGCAAGCATTCATGACAAGCCTGTGTGTTATCTCCCCCTTCTGTTGCTGTGGAAACCACCGGTATTAAAAAGAATGGCTGGGTCAGCTGTAGAGTTTTTCAGCAGCTTACTTAACAGTGATTATTAAAAATGAGGATCAGGGGAGCAGAATTACACACGGTAGAGAGAAGGGTTATCACCGAATTAATTCAGTGCATAGGGAAAAATGATTGTGGCAGAATTATTTAGGTTTTATTTTAAAACAGGTTGGATATTGGGAGTTCTGACACATTCAAATCTACTAGCAGTTTCAGATTTAGCCATTGCTTTTCTACCCAGCCTTTTGCTGAAATGGTTAATAAAAAGAGAGCTGTAATGAATTCCATTACAGATTTTATTTCTCAGAACAGCGGTGAGCAGAAGGGGAGGGTGAAAAGAAATATGTGAAACCAGAAAAGAAAATAGTTTTTCGGAAGGTGTGTACAGTGTCTGAAGAATATTGTATTTTTGGAAGCCAGCTATTAATCTCTCTTGGGAGTGGAGCATCCAGGATCATTCCTGGCAGTCCTGACTACAGTAATATGGTTAGACTTGCCAAAAATATTATTTGTTTTATACTGATCACAGTTTAAGAGTATTCAGGATAATTCTCAAAACCTGAGATTTTGCATCAATTTTATTGCATTCTTCATTTTCTGTTGGCCTTTGCTGCTATTGCAACTGTAAACCAGAAGAAGTTTAAGTGCAATCAAGATTAGTTCATAAGAAGCCATTCTTAGTACATTTATAGTTTTTAAACTTACTGAGATTAGTCAATCTTGGCAGATTCAAACTAAATGAAACTCTATTCTCTTTCAAGACCTTCCCTGCTCTGCTATTCCTGTCATATTTCCTGTCAAAATTTCCACATCCTCTCCAGCTGCTGTCTTATTTAATGGGGAAAATAGAGCTATTAGGAAGGAAAACAACTTTTGAAAGTTGCAGTTAAATTAACAAAAAATATACGAGAGTAGGTAAGAAAGTAATATTCCATAGTGAGACAAATGTTTCCTATCTTTTACAACAATTCTTAGGAAACGGAAAGTATTTGATATTGGAGCATGGATTCCCTTCTCTCTCTTCAATCCCCAAAAGAAAAGGGACTTGGGTCTATTGTCTCAAAAAGCGCAAAAAGCCATGAATGTTGGTAACACAGTAATTAAGTAATTGATGCAGTAGTTGCTGTATATAAGACAGAATTTTGACCAAGGTTGCCTTTCATGTAAGAGTGAGTTACAGCTGCTTTCCTCTCATATTTCGAATCCATGTTTACTTCTTAAAATATGCAAAATGCAGGAAAAGTAATGTAAGAAGGTTTATGCTTGGCTAAACCATGGGATTAAGTGCTGGTTTACTGTATGTTTTTATTGTTTTTTTAGCAACTACAAATCTTTCTCACTGTGTTTTATTTAGGTGGATAACATGCTATCCATAGATATTTACAGCATCTCCTGAAACAAGGTTTAAAATTTGAATTTTTAAAAAATAATTGAAATATTTTCTGCATTTTACGTATTACAGATTTAACAATCTATTAAGAGTTTTGAACATCTGAGGCTTGGAAAAGTGCTTACCGATTGATTAGTTCACTTGGGGAAAAAAACCCTGCTGGCATACAATCAAATATACTTGTGAAATAAATGCAATATTCTCATATTAACATTTGTAAATAAGCTCTATTTGCATGGTGATGAAAATACATTTTTAATTTTAAAAGAAAAATGAAAACCCTATGTAAAGGATCATGTTTTATCATTTTATTACAACTCAAAGGAGTTACTCATGATTAATGGTTATAATACAGAACACTATAAAAACCATTAATGAACTAGAACTGATTGTCAGTGTTCCAGCAAAACCAAATCCCAATCAACAACTCTGAGACAGTTTTTTTTTTTAAAAATGTATTAGAAAAGTCATACTGGTACATATAGGCAAACCTGAACCTCAGAGTTCCGGTTTTTTCCTCAGTAAATCAAAAATCAAGAGCCAAACCTTGCACCCATCAGTCCATCACATAGTCTGATCACCATCTGTCCCAACTTGAGACATCCCTTCCATCACTCCCCCCAGGGCAGGAAAAGCCTTGACGAAAGGGAAGGGGCTGGAGATGGGATCTGGGGCCAACAGAGCCGCGATCTACCTCAACCGGGACTGTTGAAAGGTTTTGGAAGGTTCTCAGAACTTGCCAGCAAACCTGAGAGTGACCAGAGAGAGTGAGCCAGGACATCATCCTGAGCAGAGAGCCTAAGACTCCATTCCGTAGGATGCCATTCCAAATGGGTGAGACCTGAAAGAACTGGGACTGGTGGAGAACGAATAGGGCGTGCAAACATCAAAGAGCGGAGAGCGGATAGTGATAAGAGCCGACACGAGCTGTGAGAGCGGAGAGTGGATAGCAGAGAGCAGATACAGATAAGAGCTGGGATGAGCTGTGTTTAGATGAGAATTTGATTCAGACACTTACAGAGAGACTGATTCTGGGAGTGAAGATTGAGTGGTGTAGAGTGTGAATCTGAACTGCAGGGAAAGAGACGAAACTGACAGAGGGTAATCCTAAACATCCGAAGGGAGTAGGGACTGGAAGAGAGCAAGAGACTGTAATTCAAAACGACCGCTAATTGGGGAGAACAAAGGAGACTCATGAAGAATTGATAGTCTCCATATAAATCACCCAGCTCCATTTAAATCACCCAACTGATTAGTCAGCCTGAATTTAAATTTCCACTCAGCTGATTGGACAACCTCCACTAAACCCCCACCCAAACCTCATCCTTTCCAAACTCCAAAGTAGATGATTGGTGAGCTCATTCAAATCTCCTTTCAAATCTATCAACAGCAACGCTTCCTCTTTAAAACATAAACAAAACAAAAACCAAAAACGTGGCTTTAAGGAAAAACAAAGGAACTTTACACAACAAACCTCCAATACTTCACTACCTCCACTATTTCAGTACCTCAAGTCCAAATATTTATAGATAATGCTTTGTCTATAATAGTTGATTTATTATATAATAGTATAATAATTAATTGTTAAATGACCACTAATTTACTGATTCATTGAACTGATAGAGATTTAATACTGTATCATTGATTATCTAGTCGATTGATTGATTCTTAGTAATAAGTTGATTGATTTAGTTTAAGTAATAAGTAATCTTACTTTTGATTTGTTCTCTAACTTATCAATTAACATTTATTAATTACCAACATTCATTAAGTAACTGTCTACCTATCACATTAATTAGCTATTGTAATTGTTTAGTGTACTATTGTCATTGATTATGCCAGCCAGAAACTCCAGAAACTCCAAATCCTCCACTACCAAACAACAACAAAAAAATAATATCTCTACCAATGACCTCCCAGTACATGCTTCAGATGTCTTAAAACCATCAATGAAAGCTAAAATAACATCAAATGCTACCTATTTGACAATCAAGCCCACCTTGCCTGCTTAAACTTAAACAAGGACGTAGCTGATCTTCTAAAAGCATCAGATACATTCCCTTGTCTATGTCCATCATGTTTTCCTAAGCTAAACAAACCAAGTACCCTGCCTCACAGAGTTGATAGCATAGAATCACTCATGCACTCAATAGAAAAACGCTTAGCGACACGTTTTGAAACAATTATGCAAGAAAGCTTAATTTCTCTTGAAAAAAATATATACAGCACTAATAAGCAACTATCTATCAGCTCAAAATCAAATCCCAACCCAACAACCACTACCGCAACTACTACGTCAACTACAATCACAACTACAACCAAAAATAACCACTAAAACACAACCACAAATAATTACTATTCCATCAAATAATTCCACAAATGATATCCCCTTACTCATCAGAGACATCATGGAACGTGATCAGAAACGTCCAAATGCCATCTTATTGGTCTTGAAGACACCAACGAATCAGAATACATCACCAAGTTTGCAATATCATAAGGGACTCAAATACAACAGACATCTCTCCTGAAGATATCATTAAAATAACCAGAGTTGGCCCAGAGTTCAAATACAATCATGGCTCGGTGGCACCAAAATTTTGTAGAGTTGTAAGCAAAAATGAGTCCAGCAAATGCATATTCATTCATACAATAAACGCCATTGCAAAAACCAATCCCAGCCACAAAAAACTTCGCTCAAGACCAGACTTATCCATACTACAAAGAATCCGTTCCCGTGAACTCCGCAATGAACTCAAAAGACATCTAGACAATGGAGAGAAGGATCTGTACATTGACTACCACGCTGATTTATCAAAAGTAAGTCATACAACCCACAACTCCACATCCAACCCTACCTTATCCAACCCACTATCGCTCAAAACTAGGCACGCATGCCCCTAACTACTTCAATTCCAACTACAGCTCGCCTTAAATGCAAGAAGCCTTGTGAATAAAATACCTGAATTTCTTCTCTTACTAAATATGGCTAAATTCGACATCATATTTGTCTGTGAAACATGGCTCAATGCATCTCTCCCTGACTCCATTACCACAGTAAGAGACTATCATGTTTACCGATCAGATCGTGAAATCTGTAGAAGAGGTGGTATTGCTATCTTCTATAAAAAGTCCCTACATCTAAAAAACATCCAAGTTACCCAGGAGCTTGCTATTCCTGAGACCATCGTCTGTGAAGTGTCCTTAAATATCACATTTCGATTCTTACTATGTTATAGAGCCCCTGATTATGACATCGAACATGTAAACAAGCTAAATTCACTACTAACATGGGCAACATCCTGCTCACACACTTTTATCTTTCTTGGTGACTTCAATCTACTTCACATTAACTGGACCCTAAACGAATGTAAAACTGAACACATGCATGCAACCTTCTACAATGCTGTAACAAACCTGGGACTGGAACAACTAGTAACCAACAATACTAGACTTAACAACTGCCTCGACCTTATCTTCTGCAATAGTTTGAATTCAATTTACGGAATACAAATTAAAGAACCCTTTTCCAACAGTGACCACGGCATGATTGACTTTTGTCTCAACATACGTCCACACAAAAATCAACACAACGATGTGATCCTCAATTATAACTTCAAAAAAGGCAACTATGATCTTATAGACAACGATCTCTCATCCCTTGATTGGCAATTTCTATTCTATTCTATTCTATTCTATTCTATTCTATTCTATTCTATTCTATTCTATTCTATTCTATTACTGTTGAAGACCATTACAACATATTTTTACTTGAAGTCAAATGAGTCATCAAACTATATGTACCAATAACAACTCCCCAAACCAGAAAAAACAGATTACCCACAACAATAAGAAAGCTTCAATCCACAAAGAGATCACTTTGGCGGAAAAACAAATCTGGTCACATTGCCAACTTCAAAAGCTGATACAAAAATTTATGCCACCAGATAAAGACTGAATGCACCAATTATCACATTAAACAAGAGGAAAACCTTCTACGCACCAATTCCATGCACGCTTTCTACAATTTTATAAACCACAAACTAAAAGACTCAAGGTCCATCACACCCTGAAAGGACCTAATGGTAAAGACTGCAATGACGACACTATTAAAGCCAACCTCTTTAACACATTCTTTGGCTCAGTATTTGTAAACAGCAATGGATCATGCCCAGTATTTCTTAGTTCGAACCACAGACAACTAAATGATCTAATACATATCAATTAGATCAACTAAATGATCTAATACATATCAATTTTAAGACAATGTTGAAAAAGCACTATGCAGTCTAAAACCATCTCTATCTATTGGACCGGACAGAATATGTGCCTACTTCTTTAAAAAGCTATCCACTGCCATAGCCGAACCTCTAAGCATAATCTTTGAAAAAATCTTTTAGGACCAGCTCCTTGCCAAAACTATGGTCACAAGCCATGGTCATCCTCATCTTCAAAAAGGGAGACCCCAGCTAGTTTAAAATTACAGATCAATCTCTTTATGCTGCATCACCTGTAAAGTCATGGAATCAATTATTAACCAATCCATTATCCTCCACTTAGAGACAAACAATCTACTCTCTAATAAACAATGTGGTTTCAGAAAAAAACTATCCTGTAATCTGCAACTCTTACACTGCAAAAACATATGGACTACACAACTCGATCAGGGCAAAGCAATAGATGCAATCTACATAGACTTCTGTAAAGCCTTTGATTCAGTGGTACACAACAAACTACTCCTAAAACTAAAATCTTATGGTATCTCTGGACACCTGCATAACTTGATAGAAGCATTCCTATCAAACAGACAACAAATGGTCAAAATTGGGAGCGTCCTCTCAAATTCTGTACCTGTCAACAGTGGTGTCTCCCACGGCAGTGTTTTAGGACCAACTCTCTTTTTACTCTACTTAACCTCTGTGATCATATTAAGAGCAACTGCGTTCTCTTCGCTGATGATGTAAAGCTATTCAACACCAGAGACAATACTGCTACTCTTCAAAAAGACCTTGACTATGTATCAGAATGATCAAACAAATGGCAACTTCAAATCTCAACAAATAGATGCTCTGTCCTACATATTGGCAAAAAAATCAGAAAATAAAATACAGGCTGAATAGTCAAGACTTTATTGATGATCCAAACTCTGTCAAGGATCTTGGAGTACTCATCTCTAATGACCTAAGTGCTAGAGCCCACTGTAACTACATAGCCAAAAAGGCATTAAGAGTTGTTAATCTAATCCTGCATAGCTTTTTCTCTGGTAATATTACACTACTATCTAGCATACAAAACATTTGCTATACCAATACTCAAATACAGCTCATCAGTCTGGAATCCACATTACGTATCTGATATTAACACAGTTGAGAAAGTCCAGAAATATTTCACAAGAAGAGTTCTCCATTCCTCTACTCGTTGCAGAATACCTTATGCACCAGACTTGAAATTCTAGGCCTAGAAAATCTAGAACTATGCCGCCTTCAGTCCGATCTAAGTATAGTATATAAAATCATACATTGCAATGTCCTACCTGTCAATGAATACTTCAGCTTCAACCATAACAACATAAGAGCAAACAATAGATACAAACTCAAGGTTAATCGCACCAAACTTGATTGCAGGAAATACGACTTCAGCAACAGAGTGGTCAATGTCTGAATACTTACCTGACTCTGTGGTTTCTTCCCCAAACTCCAAAACCTTTCACCTTAGACTGTCTACTATTGACCTCACCCTTTCCTAAGAGGTCTGTAGGGGGCATGCATAAGCACACCAACCCTCTAACTAAGCATACTGTCCCTGTCCTTTTGTTTCTTTTATTTTTCTTATATGTATCAATGTATTCATAACTATGTTTTTTACTTATACCTATTATCTTGTAAGCAATTGATAAACCAAATAAAAAAGAAGAAGAATGCTATTATTAATACTCTAAAAATCCCCACTCCTAATTTCCCAGGCACAGGAATGTGGCAGCATGGAAGTTTCTGCTGTTAATATGGCTTCTAAAGCTTATACAGATCACCAAAACATAGTTAGAAAAGTATGTATGAATGTAGTGCATATTTTAGCTGTGGCAGTGGACAATTATAATTGTGGGGTCTTTGGTGCTTTCTGAGTTTTGTGGTTTTCTTGTAGATGTTTCATTACCAAACTAGATCGGTGCAGTTATAATTAACTATTATAATTAAATAATATAGACATGTTCTTCATGAAGATGCTTTGAAACTAATTATAATGCTATTTATCAAAATTAATCCAGCTGATAAACATTGATTCTTTATTGGGTTTTCTGTAATTCACAAATAATAAGGATTTGGTGTCTGTTCAGAGAACCAAAATTGGAATTTGGAAATTTCCAGAACTTAGGGACACTTTTTGGCAGACACTTTGCCTTTCCTGCATACCATGCATACTTGTTTGTGCATCTTCCAGTAATCTGTTTTTCTTTGGGTAGCACAACAAAGAACTTTGGTTTTCTAAAGCAGTTCAACCTGTGGTTTTTGGACCTCTGTGGGAGGGCACAATGTTGTCACAGAGGGTCCATGAGGGCTTGAAGAAATGTTATGATTTAAATCTTGAGTTAAATCTTGGGGCTGCATGGCCATGCTTATGGCAGTGATCCCAACCTTTTTATGTTGCCCGGTACCGTGCATCAGCTGGGCGCCACGGACCGGTACCGGCATCAGCTGGGTGCCGCCATCTTTTTGATGAAAAGTGTTCGTGATTCTCCGAGCACTTTTTCATCGTGCATGCGGGGCCATAAGCTGCCGTGAGCTTTTCCGGTAGAAATGGCTTTCTACCCGGAAAAGCTCACCGAAGCGCTGACGCGCGCCATCTTTTTTTGATGAAAAAGTGCTTCCGGTGAGCTTTCTACCCGGAAAGCTCACCGGAGCGTGGCTGCCGCCATCTTGATGAAAGCCCGGTGAGCTTTCTACCGAAAAGCTCACCGGAAGCACTTTTCATCCAAAAAGATGGCGGCACCCAGCAACCAGCGGCCCGGCAGGACTTGTTCCGCGGACTCAGGCCGTCCGCGGACCGGTGGTTGGGGACCCCTGGCTTATGGTGAAGAAAAGGTTCTAAAGCATTTCAAGTCAGACTGAGTTGTTTTTATTTACTGAATGCTATCTACTTCTTTTCTGATCTATACCAGTGGAATTTAAGGTTTTCTTCTACAAGTACAATGCTATAGAAGCAAACGTATGCCTCATGGATTTATGCATTAAAAGGCCTCCATACTTGTTCATTGTGCCTTAAGAGTGACTGGGGAACAGACTCTGAAGATTGCAGACTCTGATGCATATTTATCTCTATCCCTATTGCTTTAATTTTAATATTTCCTACTGATCCTGCCTTAAATGGTTGTTGAAAATTGAGGGGTCCTTGGTGCTTTCTGAAGTTGTTTGTTTCTTGCCCAAGTTGTTTTATTACCCAAAACTAGGTAATATCATCAGTGCTCCTGCCAGTGCAACCTGTTGAAAATTCTCAGATCTGTCTGCTTGGAAGATGTCAAATCTATTTGGAATCAGTTCTCAAACCTTATATGAAAGTACTGCATACACCTAAATCAATTATATACATATATGTACATGGAATTCAACAACATACAATATAAAATCTGAATGGTAATAATAAATTCTGCTCATGTAATGACTTTTATATTCACCACACTTATGAAACTGCAAAGTTTTTTTTAAATGAAGCTTATCCCATGTTTTGCAGCAGTGTTCTTTTTTATTATGCTTCTTATAACAAAACATGAAAGATGAAATATGTAGTTCCAAAAAACAAAACGGTAGTTAGAAATTTAAATTCAAATCATGCAAATGTTAGCTGAGCAATGAGTGGCCTAAATGTAAAAAAATTGAAATGAGTTCAAGCTGTAATAATCCAAGCTGTAATAATAGATGCAGAAAGCATAGCCATTTAAAATGTGTATAACAGTGCCTGGATGTATTACAAGAATATATATAATAGCAATAGCATTTAGCCTTATATACCACCCCAGCATTTTCTGAGCAATTTACAGTGCAAGCATTATTTGCATATTTCCCCAACAATCTGGCTCCTCATTTTACCAACCTTGGTGGCACAGCTTTCCTTACCCTGGAAGTAAGGAAGAATAAGTGAACCTTGAGCCCCATCAAGCTCCAGGCTGTGGACAGAGGTTGCCTGTAATACTGCGATTTAACCACTGCACCACCAGGGTTCCTAGTTCTATGCATAATGCAGAAGACTTCATGTTGTTTATCAGAGATTAAATTAGCCATAACCTTTGCACTGAGCTTTAAGAATTAACCTCAATTGATATAGAAATATAGCCGTAGTCCATTTACAAAGAAAAATATTTCTTATCTCGAATTTTTATAAAAAAATTAAAATACAAAACTCCTCCCTAAAAAGGTTTTTTACAGAAATGAACAAAAAAACAAAACGACATTAAAAAGTACATTAAAAAAGGACATAAACACATATACACATATTATTTCCACTAGTTTAACACTGATTAAATATAATTCAACAACATTAGTTTTCCGCCCCCTGCCAAACAGGCCCAAAACTTTTAAACTTCTAACTTCATTTGAAAATTATTAACCTGTCATCTTTCTGTTAAACTAATAACAACAATAACAGAAAGGATAACAAAAAAGATTAAAATTTCAAAACCCTCTGTTAACAATATATTTTTGTATTTAATTTATAGAAAGTTTATAACAGCTTCTTATTTATCCCAAAGTATTCCAGCAGTTAACTCTGATTTGTCCTGGATCAAATATCCTTATTTTCTTCTAAATAATATCTCTTATCAATTGGTTAAATGTAATAAATCCATTCTCCAAAATCGATCTATCTTCCAAAAGAGTCCAGATGAAATTGTTTTCCAGTTTAATATAATAAATCCACTCCCTAATCTCCTTCAGTCTTCTTAAGGAAGACAAATTTATCACTTATCCATTCAGTCAGTTCTAAGTTTGTAAGGTCCATATTTCTTTCAGTGTTCTCCACCGAATTTGCCAATTTCAAACCAAGTTCCTTTTGTAAATCTGGTTTAACTGCAGTTACTTGCATCTGGGCATTCTTTGTAGCATTGTTATTTTGTCAAATTTTTAAAAAAGTTTTCAAATTGGGTTTGTATGCTAAAAAGCAGTCTTTTTGCAAATGCCAGCCCCAGTTGTTTGTCTGTAAATGGATACATTATTTGCTCTCTTGTAGTTTAGCAACCCAAGATAAGAAAGCTCTTCAAGGACAGAGAACAAAGAATGCTGAAGTGATATTCTTTACAGTAAAAATGGATAGAAAAACAGGGAGGATTTTTTTTTGATATTTCAATCCAAAATAAGAATTATTTTTAAAAATAAGCTCCAAACTTTTTGCAAATTAATAAAATGCAAAATCCCTATAGTGAAAGTTCAATATAAATGTAAATCAAGTCAAAACACTTTCACTCCCCAAGAACATGACTTAACTTCCTTACGGAAAAGGAATAGTTATTCAAAACAGCAAAATAGATCCAAAAAAAGAGACAAGAGAAAACAGATAAGGTCTAGCAGGTGATTAAAAGTCAGCCTTCAACCAGTCGATTAACTTTTAGAGATAAAAAGCAAAGTAAAATAGAAACTTCAAGTAGTTAAAACCCAGTCTTGCTTAAAAAAATGATCAGCCAAGAGGAAAAGATGGATCACCTGACTTTCCGGCCTCTCTTACTGGGAATTGCAATCTTCAAGATTCCTCTTTCCAGGCGGCTTCATGGTTATCCAAAAGTCTCCTTTGGTCATTCCTAAGTGCTTCTTGAAATCCAGGGAGCAGCACAGCCAAACAGCCAACTTTGGCAGCAAAATCAGCAGATCATTGGCAGGAGAGAAAAATCTTCTTACTGTTCAGCAAGCATCTTGTGGGAGGGTCCTGTAAGGAAAATCTTGATTTGGTAAAAGAGCAATTACTGTATTTCCACCTGCATTCTTGTGCTGATGACAACCTGATTAAGCCCAAGTGATGTTGCCTCCTGCTTAGTTAAGATAAAGCATATGATATTAAAATCTACCTAAGTTGCGTGTAAAATTTTGCCAGTGAAACTTAATGAAAGTCAAAACATAAAGTTATCCATGCTGGATCAAATATAAAATGCAGAACAGAAATACAATATTCATGTATACAGTAAGTTCAACCTAATATGGACAGTATTGTGGGTAACTTTTGAAGAAACTTAGGTAACTTATCAATAGGTAATGGTCAAGAAAACACAAAAGAGTATCTGTCAAAGCCTTATGGTATCAGGTAGCATATTGCAGCATTATATATGGAATATTATAATGAACTTGTTACAATATGTAAAACAGTAAGCATTTCATCATACGTACTTACATCATGAGAAACAGCAGCGATGATCAATATTCTAAAAGAGCATATATAGGCTTTATTATTATGCAGTTCTATGAGCTTAATGTTAATGGGGAATGATTTTCCTGCACTAATTTCCTTCTTCCCATTCCTCCTGGTCTTTTCTAGGCAGGACAGGGATGCTTGCTGGTCTCTTACCCAGTTTTGCTGTGGATATTATGTCAGGTACTCTTCCATCTAACACTTTCTGTTCTTCTGTTTTCTACTGTACCTTGTTTGTGAATGTATTTCTTACTTTTACTTGTAGTCTCAGTTCCTTACCTCTTCAATAACGTTTTGCAATTTATAGAGAGTAGGTGGGAGTAGTAAGGTTTTAACAGATCAAGATGAGATGTAAAAAGAGTGTTTTATTGATATTTTAAATTAGATTTATATCTTGCCTTCCCTCCCAATGACTCAGAGGCTAGGATTGTGTAAGTGAATATGGATACTTCATGAGAAGTATGTTTATATTCTAAATACTATTTGAAGTATATAAACTTTCTTCTTCCAATTATTAGTATAATTGATTCAGGCAAATATTAAGATCATGGTTCAGTGAATTTGAAATGCTGTGTGCATGTCAACCCGAAGCCTCATTTTATAGGTTACTATTATTGTTTAACACCATGTTCAGTAAGGAAGCTTACATTATTTAGAGATCAAATTTACTGTATTCTTAAAACAATCTTCCCATTTAAACCATAAAAAAAAAGAAATTATTTTCATGAGTGTGTTGCAAGGGTCTACTTTCTTTGCATCATCATCTTTCCTGCTTTGGCCCTCCTGCTAAAAAAATAAAATAAAATCCTGGCAATATAAAGTCTGGCCATTCTTTATCTCATACCATATTCAGAGCAGATTTCACCAATACGTTTTATTGAGATGTATCGATTTCATTCCCAACAAGAATGCCTGGGTTCATTTGATTTGAATACCAACATTTATGGACAGCACCATATTAGGGAATTTTGATTCCATTACTATCCTTTTATACCTAGCCTACTGTAATTTAATTACATTTTTCTTAGATGCTGATACCCGTTTACAACAATTGGATGTATATATTCTAGTGTAAACATAAATTAAGAAAGAATTGTTAAATTGTTTCCTGGTCTTTTGGATAAGATTAAATGTACTTAAAAAATCTAATAGTTCTTTTTCAACACTACAGACTTCTTCATAAATTCAATAAAGTCATATTTTTATTTACATAAAATAGTCATCATTTTAGCTTGTATTCAAATTAAAGATAGCTTCATTTCTATTGATATTTAGAAAGACCACAAAGCTATATTTCATTTGTTGAGGTGCCAAACAATAAAAGTATAGCTGGTCTGGGAATGGCTATTTTCAAGATTAATTATTGATAGAAGAGAATATTTGTAGCTCTGAGTTGAATTGTGGGGTCCTTGGTGTTCTCTGAACTTGATAGTTTTCTTGCAATTGTTTCATTATCTAGTAACTGATAATGTTACCTAGTTTGGTGATAATGTTACCTAGTTTGGTAATGAAACAACTGCAAAGATATCACCAAGATATCAGAGAGTATCCAGACTGTACAAATTGATTATTGCTGTAAGATATTTTTTATTATTAGTGTTTATGATGTTTGAATTATTGCACATTATAGTTCCACTGTTTTTATTATGTCATAATTAATTATTTTATTCATTATTTCATAGCTTAATCATATATCAAAATGATCCCATACTTTAACGTCAGTTATTTTCTAGATGGAAATCCTCATCTCTCTCCATGCCCAATTTTTCTGGCTGTTCATTCAGCTAACAAATTCAAATTTTGACTAGCAGAACAAATACCCATTTGAAATGAGCAAAAAGAGGATTTTGAGCTTTTCATTTCATACATGTCTGTCATTATATTGCCATTTTCCTTGATTATACACAATGTATTACTCCTTATAGACCCTCTCAGGAAACACTACTTCCTCTGTCTTAAATAGCCCTAGGACTGAGATTCATGGGTCTAGTTTTAATTTAAACTGGTTTTATCAAATAAGTATCATGAGCTAAAGATTAGCATTTGTTTTCAGCCTATGTATTGTGCAATTTATTTAATATTTGTATTTCATTGATCAATTAATCAGTTATTGGTAGACACCTCCAACTTTTCATTCATGTATCTTCTTTTTGTTTACAGAATGGATGTTTGTAGGCTTGGTGATCCTGGGGTTTTTCCTTTTCTTTCTCCTAGTTGGCATTTGCTGGTGCCAATGCTGTCCTCATAACTGCTGCTGTTACATTCGTTGCCCTTGCTGTCCAGATACCTGCTGCTGTCCACGAGCATGTGAGTGACTGTTTACAATGTGGATCAAAGTGTAAACAAATCTTTCATCAAGATACATTGTCTGTTTGGTATATTTCTTTTTTTTTTTTAAAACAAGTTTTATTAAAAGTTTCAACAACAAACAAATCATTACATATTGAATCTTTCCCTGTTTTTCTACAATAATTTCCCCAATATTCTCATAAAACACAAACAAACACAAACAAACATAAAAAAAATCTTTTAGTAAAGTACCTTGGCCCCAGTTACCTCTCTTTGCATGGGCTAAAATAATAACACATATCACTCTTCACATTTCTATCTTATTTAATCCATCTTAATTAAATCATTAAATTGTATCTTTTGCCCATTCATTTATCCCTCTATCTCTTCTTATAATAAAAGAAAAAATTTCTCCTGAAATCACTAATCAGAGTATGATGCCTTTCTATCCTCCCCCTAAGTTAGTAAAATTAACATTCAACATAACAAATACCCAATTTGGTTCTGCTTGGTACATTCTATCCACCAAAAATGTTTAAATACATTGTATCCTCCTTTCCTTCGATATTTTATTACATTTTAAGAATCAATCATTAATAAAAACTTCAACATTTTAATTTCTTATTAAATCTTAAAGCATTCTAATTTACTATTTCAAATATAAATGTTACAATACCATCTTCTGTACCTTAGCAGAATCTTTCTTACAGAAAATTATATTTCATCCTTTATCTCTAAAAAAATCCCTCTTCTCCCATCCAATTTTAAAGCTTTGAGGCTTTTCTCCGCCTTTCCCCTTTCTTTCTTCCCCCACCAAATCTTCCTACCCCCTTCTTCTTCTAACCTCTGCCTTGCTGGGATCCCTTCTCTGTTGCATTCCCTTTTTCTCTTGTTTGTTATCATTATATTTACTTTGCATCATATTTTTCTCTTTCTCAAATGTTTTTTTAGATCTTAAGTCCTTCATTTTCCTTGCTCTCTTCCTTCCTTCTTCCTTAGATAAGTTTTGGAATTCAATGAAGATGGCGTCTTCGTCTCTTCCTTGTTGTTCTTCTTCCATTTCCATCTGTTCCATTGTCTGTTGGTAATTGACCAGCGCCAATTTAGAAAAGCTTTTTCCATATTGATATTTCAGTCTTCAAAAAGGAAAGACCACAAAAGCTATATTTCATTTGTTGAGGTATCAAACAAATAAAAAAAAAAAAACAATATAAAAGCCTTATAGCTGGTCTGGGAATGGCTATTTTCAAGATTAATTATATTTTCTTTATCCTCTCCCTTCCGGCTTAATTCCGTCGGGAGAGAGTAAACTATAGAAGAGAATATTTGTAGCTCTGAGTTGAATTGTGGGGTCCTTGGTGTTCTCTGAACTTGATAGTTTTCTTGCAATTGTTTCATTATCTAGTAACTGATAATGTTACCTAGTTTGGTGATAATGTTACCTAGTTTGGTAATGAAACAACTGCAAAGATATCACCAAGATATCAGAGAGTATCCAGACTGTACAAATCGATTATTGTTGTAAGATATTTTTTATTATGAATGTTTATGATGCTTGAATTATTGCACATTATAGTTCCACTGTTTTTATTATGTCATAATTAATTATTTTATTCATTATTTCATAGCTTAATCATATATCAAAATGATCCCATACTTTAACGTCAGTTATTTTCTAGATAAATCCTCATCTCTCTCCATGCCCAATTTTTCTGGCTGTTCATTCAGCTAACAAATTCAAATTTTGACTAGCAGAACAAATACCCATTTGAAATGAGCAAAAAGAGGATTTTGAGCTTTTCATTTCATACATGTGTCATTATATTGCCATTTTCCTTGATTATACACAATGTATTACTCCTTATAGACCCTCTCAGGAAACACTACTTCCTCTGTCTTAAATAGCCCTAGGACTGAGATTCATGGGTCTAGTTTTAATTTAAACTGGTTTTATCAAATAAGTATCATGAGCTAAAGATTAGCATTTGTTTTCAGCCTATGTATTGTGAAATTTATTTAATATTTGTATTTCATTGATCAATTAATCAGTTATTGGTAGACACCTCCAACTTTTCATTCATGTATCTTCTTTTTGTTTACAGAATGGATGTTTGTAGGCTTGGTGATCCTGGGGTTTTTCCTTTTCTTTCTCCTAGTTGGCATTTGCTGGTGCCAATGCTGTCCTCATAACTGCTGCTGTTACATTCGTTGCCCTTGCTGTCCAGATACCTGCTGCTGTCCACGAGCATGTGAGTGACTTTACAATGTGGATCAAAGTGTAAACAAATCTTTCATCAAGATACATTGTCTGTTTGGTATATTTCTTTATATAAAGAAAATTTATGGGCTAAGAGCTGTGGTGGAGCAGGGGTTAGAATACAGTAATGCAGGGTATTTCTGCTGACTGCCAGCAGTTGGCAGTTCGATTTTCACCGGCTCAAGGTTGACTCAGCCTTCCATCTTCCCGAGGTCAGTAAAATGAGGACCCAGATTGTTGGGAGCAAGATGCTGACTCTGTAAACTGCTTAGCGGGGGCTGTAAAGCACCGTGAAGTGGTATATAAGTCTAAGCACAGTTGCTAATCATGGGCTTGAAAGCTATAGTTAGGATACATACAGTATAAAAATCAATATAAAAAGGTAAAATTTAAATTATCTGGCCTTTCAAAGGACTAAATTTCATATCAATGTTGTTACCTATGGGATAGCAGCAAGATATTCCCAGTCTAGGTGAAACCACTGTAACTACTGGATGTTGAATAAAGTTGGACTAGTCTGTTTTATGACATTTTAGAACACTGTTCTTCAACCTCAGTAACTTTAAGATGAAAGCCTATGCATCTTAAAGTTTCTGAGATTGGGAAACATTGCGAGAGATTCCTTTCTGGTACCAGGAACCTGTTTTGTGGAAAACAATTTTTCCATGGATGGGGGTTGGGTGGTGGTGGTGGAAGAGGGGATGGTTTTGCATGTAAGCTAGATTTTTCAGACGAAGCTTCATTTGCTTGCTCATTGCTTGCATGGCCTGGTTCCTTACAGACCATGGACCTGTACCAGTCTGTAGCCCAGGGGTTGGGGAGCCCTGCTTTAGAACATTTTAAAAACATATCTGTTGGTATAACTTCCTTTGGCCTTTTGTATAAACAAGTTACTGTTTTGTTTTTTATTTAACTTGTTGTATAGCTGACTATCAAAGTTTACAATTTATTTGTACTGCTAGTGTAGGATAATGTACCTAATTGTGAGGGGTTTTTTTGCTAGCACATCCAGATTTTGTCAGTCTTCTTATCTGCAATTCTACAAGTTTTCTCAAGAGCTCATCTTAAAGTATTGAGATCTTTGGAATTAATATGGAGAATGGCACAGGCAATTTGCAGGTTTCTCCAGTTTCAATTAGCAGGTATATTAACAGTTAGCACAAAGCCACTATTGGGTGTGAGTTTGCAATGTTAACTTTTAAAAGTGTTATTTTTTTAAAGCAGCTGTTTAATTTTTGATGATTTGAATGTTTTTCATAACATTTCAGCGGCTTCAATCAACAGTGGTAACTAGATGAGATTTAAATTCATCTGTAAATTCACTTAGTTAAAAAGAACTGGATTATTGTATTGGAGAAGATAGGTATGCCTCTAAATTCTCAATGACTGCATGTATAAAATGGCACTCATCTTTCTGAATCAAAATGACTATATGGTGAGAAAGAACATTCACATGATTTCTTTGTGCACATTTTTGTTTGTATTAGTCCTACTTTGTTACCATATCTGTTCAATAAGTTGTTCTTTTATACTAACTTGAAGCTATCAGTGGTAGTAAAAGTAAACTGCTATGAGATTAAGGGAAGAATCACTGAGTTGGAAATAGCAAATGAGGTGACTGAGTTCAGGCCTCTGCTCAGCAAGAGAGTGGCTGGTTATGTTTTTTTTCAAATTCCATTTATATCCTGGACTTGTCTTTTCGGTTCTTCAAATTTCATTGTAAGATACTGAAAATTTGTGCTCAAAGTTGCACAAATAACCAGTTCAAAAACCGAATTTTCCTGTGGCACTAATATGTAAAGTATGTTCTGGAATATCTTCTAGAGAGATTGCTTCTTTAAAACGAGTTCACTAAATGTCCATTAAAATGCTTAATCCCTTATATACTGGTTTCCAGGATTGAGGAAAAACTAGTCTTTTGACTTGTGCTCCGCTAATGATTTTAGGTTTTCTATTTCCATTTCCAATATAGCCTTCAGTCCTGAGAATCCTCATGGTCTCCAATTCAAATAGTGATCAAATCCAATCCTTCAATCAGCCAAGATTGACTAAGTGTCATTTGCTAGCTAAACAAGAAAAGGGCAGCTGCTGATTGATACATTTGTTTGCTAAATTTTTTTCAGTGTATGAAGCAGGAAAAGCTGCAAAAGCTGGATATCCTCCGGCAGTCACATCAATCCCAGGTCCATACTGTATCCCTACTGTTTTGGGTAGTGGCGTCCCATCTCATGCTGTCCTTGTAGAGAAGTCACATCTACCTCCCTTGGCACCAAGTGAATCTGTTGCAGGAACACAAAGTGGTAATCTCTCTCTCTCTCTCTCTCCCTCTCTCTCTCTCTCCCTCCCTCCCTCCCTCCCTCCCCTCCTCTCTCCCTCACTCCCTCTCCCTCACTCTCTCTTTATACCACTCTCTCATACCACTCTCTCGTTGGTATGCCATTTCATTTCTGGAATGTTAAAATTATAAAATTTAAAACACAATCAGTTATAATTCAATCAATTGGATGCACTACTATTTAGAAAGCATAGAATTTCCTTGTCCTGTTTAATATGCTCAATTGACTAATCAGTAAAGTTATTTTAGTATTATCTTGTCTCTAAATGTCAAATGAAGAGCTGTTTTATGACTGTCTAAAAATGAATTTAGGGGTAGTTGTGGCAGATAACTAGCTGGGAATGTTTCTATTTCTAAAGGAATAGGAAAATCATGAAGAAAATTGGGGTCAGTGAAGATTACATTCCATTGATGCTGGGATTCCCAGCCAGCTCTCTCTGTCGGATGTTACTGAATGGACAGATGAAATTCAGAGAAAGCTAGGGTAAAGAGAGACAGGTTAAGTTGACCCAAGTAGGGCTTTAAAGGTGACAAACAGCACTTTGAAGTGGATTTGGAAACCCCTCCATTATCAGTAGCTAGTGAAGGTTTATTATTTAATAAAATATATTTCCAAATACTAAAAAACTCCTAGGACAGTTATACATCGTAGGACAATGACCTCCTAATGGAATATTAGATACTTGTGTCCTAGAAAGACTACCTTTACTAATTACTTACTTCTCTATGCAGTGCACAAGGGTTACCGAATACAAACTGACAAAGACAGAGATTCAATGAAGGTGCTATACTATGTTGAGAAAGAATTGGCTCAGTTTGACCCAGCCAGAAGGATGCGAGAAAGATGTGAGAAACAATTTTATCAACTATTTCAAACTAATGCCATCCTTTCTTGAATTTAAAATATTATGGAATTTTAATATAGACTTCCCCCTGCCATGCTTACCACCATATCCTATCCTTTATGTAATTCTGGTTCCAGATGTTTTTAGCAATATATATTGCTCCCTCCAAAATAGTGTGCTAATTTTAAAAAATCCTCAGGAGAAATTTTCTGGATGCTTGATAAATCTGTTAATCGTGTAAATTAAGTTACATAAACACGTTATCTGGTTCATATATTGCAGTTGGAAGGAGGTCGAAACTTCATGTGACTTTTTCAATAGGTACAAAAATATTCAATTAAATGAGTCCCTGCATGTTATGCTGTATAAAATACTTCAATGAGAATCAAAGATCAGAACTGCCTATTTCCTCTATTGCTTAGCTATCAAATATATGGCTTACTTTTTAAAATAGTTTAAATGTTGTTTGTCATAAATTATTAATATATAATATAATCCACTCTTAAACCAATTTTCTATAAACCAGATTTTAAAAAGATTTAACAAGTAGTTTAGGAAGAAGATAAATAAGCTATATTACCATTTCAATCCAATAAGTTTCACTGTGAATAACTGAGTCATTCATTGAAGTGTTTTTTTTCTAAAGAATATTATAGCAGGTGCATGTCCACAAATTACTACCAACGGATACTTTATCTCATACCTATCTGTACATAGCAATCATTTCAAGTGAAACTAAATAGTAACCCAAGGCATTGACTCATTTAAACCTCTCAGATTTGATGAATACAGGGGTTTTTATGTAAAAAATAATAATTGCTACTGTCTATTTTTAGCATACACATTCAATAGACTCATTTTATAAGAGCCAGTACATTCTAGCAGTCTCAGACATGAAGGCTGCCTCAATCAATTGATAGGCAGACTGAAGGAATGACTTTAAACACAGTTCTGAGAAAAAACTAGCAAATTACATGGTGTTCTGCAACAGTCATCACTGAACATGCTGCCATTTCCACCCACTAAGAATACTATAAAAAGGTTCCCTCCAGATTGGAATGCCTAGGATCCAAATGTCATTGCATGCAGAGGGATAAGCAATGGGGGTGATGGGTGGGAAATATCAAATCATTGTGAAAAGCTGCATAGTTAATTCCACAGAGCTGATCTATCTACCATTCCAGAAAAAGTATTACTGAGATCCCATATTTCTGACACCATAGAAATAATGCATATGTAAATGTTTACATTATAATATAAATGTCACATTGGTTTTATATGTTCTATAAGCAGACTTCACTATAAAAGCGCTACTTTTTAATATGTAGTCTCAATGGGATTTTTTTCTAAACTTGATCGTCCCTGATCAGAAAGGTTGCAGCTGCCAGCACGCAAGTGACAGAAAAGAATCTTAATAGCCCAAAACTCCTTCATAGGGAATAAATAGTAATCTCACCCAGCACCGAATATTTTTTCAGTTCCTAGACCTTCAATCTACAGTGTTTCCATCTGTTGAATTCAGCTTCTGCTTATTGATCTAATTCCAGGCAAAAGTAATCTACAAAAAAACTGTACTAATGAGAGCTATAGACATAATCAGTATACAGATGGTACTCAACTCCAAATCTACTGATGACAGTACCAATGAATTAATATAGATATTAAACAAGAGTGATAAAATGGATCTGGAGCCAGGAGCTCTGTAGTCCTTTAATCTTTTCTGGTGTAGGCACCGGGCCATTGAAAAATAATGCCTTCAACTTCATCTGTAGTTGGCAAAGTACTAAGATTAAATCCAGGAGAGAATAGAAAGTTGCACTTATCCAGTCTTATCCATTGAATCTGTCATCTAGCAAAAAAACCAAGGTAACTTCAGTGCGAAACCAGGCCTGAAAGCAAACTGGACCAGGTCTAGTGTATCAATATTGTCCAATAACTCGTAAATAAATTGTCTATCATCTTATCAGAAATTTTGCCCAAGCAATGATATCTGTAATAGGACAATAGTTCTCAAGAATCTCCCAAGTATGGTCTTTAGAAAGGATTAAACCATCACTTCTTTTAGAGCAGTGAAGATACTCTAAGGCTATCCTTTCTTTGGATCAATATCATCAGTTCCTGTCTGCTACATGTAATAAGTAAAATGGACAAAAATCAAATTTGCGGTTGATAGGTTGAACATATTGCTATCCTCAGTTCTCGGAAACTGAAACTGGTCCCCTAAAACATGAACTGTTGGTGATTTATATATCTCCCCAGATTCAGCTATAATAGATGCAAACTACTTCCTTAGCAACTTCACCACAGTTAAATTTTATCTTCTCTAACACTTTTCCAATAACTACTATCTTTCATCCCAGACAATAACACCATCTCAGAGCTCAGTTCTTTACACGACAGGGGTGGCAACTTCCGCCACTCTTACCGTCAGATGTGCAGGAAAGCACTTCCTCCTTCAGGAGACACGGGTGGTGATGCTGAGTACTGGACAGGGGTCGTTAGTGGAAGTGGTACATCCAGGCCACAAACACGTTCTGATTACAGGGAAGACAGAGGAAGCTTCAGAATGAGGTAAGTTCAAAGGGGGAAAGTGGAAACAAGGTTATTGCTTTTCAGTATTTTTACTTTCCTGATTTATATGGATGAATAGCAAGTATGAACACAAGGCGTTTAAAAGATCTGATATACTGCACTGGATATGATAAACATAAGGAAAGTCAGTTTGACGTAGTGGTTAAAACACTGGATTAGAAACTGGGAGACTGTGATTGTTGGTCTTCCCTTAGGCATGAAAGCTAGTTGAGTGACTGGATGCCAATCACTCTCAGCTCAACAGCCTCACGCTGCTGTTGTTATGAGGAATGAACATTATGTATACTATCTTGAGCTGTACAACAGAAAGGTGGGTTATATATATATTTAATAATAATAAGTTACAAAGTAGTTTGCACAGTTGAAGCACAGTAAAAGAGCATTTTCTTATCTGGTAAATGTATTTTGTGCACTTTATCTTTTGGACATTGTCAGATAGCATAAAACATCTAACATCCAAGCACAGCCTGTTTAGGGAGTCATACTGATATGTTAACCATTTGGATAGTGTTGATTAGGCGCTGTATCACATTCAGCAAATCAGATTTGAGGTTTCTTTAAGATAATACATTTTATAAGATGTATTCCTTTGTACTCAGAAATAGAGCGATATTTGAAATGATTGACACAAAATAAAGTACAACTCCCTCTTTCTTTCTTTTTTGCCCCCCACAAAACATTGTACTGCTGTTTCATTTAACTTGCAACCAACTATTGTGTCAGACCTTAGTCATATGTACTATTTACCAAATCAGGATTTCTCCAACATATGCCTGGCTTAATAATAGTCATTCTCTGAGCCAGGCTATCTCAACTTGGAGGAAAGATGAGATGTAAGAAATGACATATTTGGACTATTTTAGTTGATTGTTCATATCTGATCAATAAGATGCTAGCCACCAGTTTACATCTCTGTGATTTTAAGTCTGAGTCATTATTTGTACTGAGGTTAAAATGTATATCTTGGAGTCATGCATGTGGATTACCCTTATTGTACGTCTCTTAGCTATAGTTCGACAGCATAACAGATGATTTGCCTGGCAAAACGTCAAAATTCAATAGCTGCAAATCCAATTGAAAGGAGCAGGTGGTAGAAGATCTCTACTGGAGGTCTTTGGAGAATAACTTTTTCAGGTAACCTAGATATAGAAAACTATAGAGATAAAAAGGTTTGACTTTGTTTAGGTATATACTTTCCTCTGGTCTAGAAATAGGGCAATCAATTAAAAAAAAAACTTTTCCACTGCTCACTTGGGTGCTGTCAGTACAAGTATAGGACTGCTATAATATTTCAAATGTTCATCTGGGAATTACTTACATTGGCTGAACAAGCAAGTAGGTTACATAATTAATCTAAAAAAATTAAACCAAAACTTTAAAACTTCTCTTTTATCTCTTACCCAGCCAGCAGAGATCAAAGTCAGAAATGCTTTCAAGAAAGAATTTTTCTTTTGGAGTGCCAGCTGTCTCCATGGATGAATTAGCAGCCTTTGCCGAATCTTACAGTCAACAGGTCCATCGGACTGAGGCGAGTCAGGAGCCACGACACTTTGAGAGAACAGGATCAAGGGTGGGGTCAATACAACATCTAGAGAATTCAGATGATTTTTATGGCAAACGCAGGGGAGGAAACCGTGAACCAGTAACAGATCCAGACCGGGGATGGAAATATAGCCCACCCAGAAGACGTTTACATGAAGAGAAACACCTGCCTAGGCTAGTGTGTCGGACACCTGGAGGAAGTCAGAAGTATGATCACTCCTACCTCACTAGTGCTCTTGAAAGGAAATCACGAAGCTATGATGAGAATGGTGAACATAGTGAGACACCTTCAAAGCTCAGTTCGCAATCCAGCCAAAGGGGAGGATCTTACTATGCTTGGTCACCACCATCAACTTACAAAGCAGAACAGCAGCAGCAACAACCTCCACAGCAAGAGGAAGGAGAAGATACTCTGCCACCTTACAGCGAGAGGGAATTGAGCCGGGGTTCTTCATACAAAAACAGAGAACAACCTAACTTCAATTCATCAGAGAAGAAAAGGAAAAAAGAGACCCCCAAAACAGTGAGGCTATGTTTGATACTCTTTCTCCAGGGGATAAATGGCAGAATGTTTATTGCACTTTGATAGAATGATTCGGAGATGTTGTGTACTCTGGATTTAATGTTAAAGTTGCAGTTGGGGAAAAAAAAACCTCGCTACTTTTTCTTTACATCAGGGAATATTGCATTTACAACTCAAAAATGTGATCAGATGAAAAGAATAGTGCAAAATTCAGTATCATGGATTAAGCGAATATATGAATGAAGCAAAATATGAATTCAGCAAGTGTGTGTCATGCATAGAAGAGTAGGCCATGAATTCCGTAGGAATTCTTAATTTCATCAGTAAAAAAGATCATTGTTTATTAATTTACACCTATAAGTTAAAGAATTTAATATTAGGCCACACTTGAAAGATTTATTGCCTTATTTCTGAGTGGTTTAAAGAGTTGTGAATTTACAGTGTGAATTTATCCATTGAACATTATAACTTTGGTAGTACAAGAATGATAGCAAAAAGAAAAGGATTCTGTAGTAGAATCCGCTCAGATGGTTCTTCTGCTTGTTAGACTTTATTGGTTTCCATTGACAAGATTGTGGTGAACCAGGTTTGTGAAGAGTAAATCATGAAAGTGTATATCTTAAAAGTCTGAGTATACAGATAATCCTTGTTGGTGACTGCCTTGGACAGTGACCATTCAGTTATAATTTTGATGAAAAGTAATTTTGTGATCAATATCCACATTTATGAACTTCACAGCATCTGTTTCTCAGTCACATGTTTTCTATTATAGTTAGTTAGTACACGTTCTGTGCCTTACCACTTTTTTCCTCTCTCCCCCACTCACAAAGCAGAGTAATTGTCTATAACCAAACTTTTCACCACAGCACAGTGCATTGCTAAAAATGCTAACTACAAGTTAACAGGCTCAGTTCTGTGATCGTCATTAGTTGATAGAACCATGCAACTCACAGCTGCTGCCTGAAACTGACAAGATTCAAATCTGTTTCACACTAAAGGCTTTTGTTTGTCTCCTGGGCAGCTACTGGCTGGCAGCTGGGAATATGCTAGGCAAACAGCTGGGTCTACTATATTCCTTTTGATATAGTGCATTATGTGTCTGTTACTTTCTTGTATTCCCTTCCTCCCTGTTGAATGTAAATGCAAATATCGATTTTGTTCTTGCTAATTATCCTAGTGTTGGGGGAGAACATTCCAAAAGACAGGAATTAGGCAAAAGGAGCTATTAAAGCATTTAGATCCTTCAGACTCTGTAAAACATAAAAAACCCTGAAGTAATAACATAAAGACAGTTGGGGGTCACATGATTTTTCGCTTCCTGCTTGAGTCACCAGTTCCAATTGTGGTCCCTGAATGAGGACTACCTATATTAAATATAAACCTCAGGTTGAGTTTATGAGAAAACAGATTAAAGGAATGAGGACAAACTCCACACACTTTTTAAAGGTTCCTATGAATTAATGAATAATTGAATCATAGCACCTTTCTTCTCATGATCATTATATATAATAAATCATTAAACAAATCAATGAAAAATCCATATTGATTACAATTAGCACATGGCACAACTTCCAGATCAATTAGAACTTATTTAAAGGATGGTCTCTTGGCCTGGAATGGCCAAATAGCCACTTTGTTCTGTTCCTTGTTGTGTTTCTCGTCTCTTCCTAGACTAACTCGGAAATGGATAAATATTTTTTTCCCAGCCATTGGGCAAAAGCTTTTTTTTTTTTAAGGCAGGCTGAATGCTTGGTTTCATTGAATTGTGTGTTCCACGTGAAAAGAAGCACGATTATTTTTTTCCTCTTTCACCTGGAATAAAAGAAAAAAGAGGAAAGGGAAATTAGCTTTACATATAGAACTAATTGAAGAGCCTTCCTTTTATTTTATTTCTTTATTTATCATATAAAGGCCCCTTGCTCTTGAAGTGAAGTCTTTCTTCTTTTTGTCAGAAAGAATAATAACTTGAGCACACAATATTTCATGGTACTGACTATTGTATTGCTAGGTGATCATTATTTCAAAGGAGAAGGGGGAAAAATAGAGCCCCTTTGATGGAGTATGTACATGGAATAATTTTAACTCTAAAAAAGAAGAATACAAAATGAAAATGTTCTATTATTAGGGATATAATATGACAGAAATGTTTGATCCTTTTAATTTTATGGGTTTTTTGGGGAGGAAATGTTACACCTTATCTTTATTAATTGCTTTTATATTTTATATTTTTTTTGCTTCTCTTTTCTTGTTTTTTTCAGAACGAATTCCCAACAAGGATGTCCCTTGTGGTTTGATGTTGCTATAGAAGAGTTGTCTTAATGGACTGGGAAAACAAGCAAAGTCATGAAGTCTAAAAGAAATAAATGCTTTCATAGGGATTTGTATGTTTCATCTTGTGATCCGAGATCTTATCTTATAGGCAGTGTTAGCCAGCTGATCTCATGCAATTGATGGACTAACCCTTGGAAAGGAACAGCTCACTTGACCAAGAAATGAAACGCAAAGGTTTCTTTTGGCAAGCTTATCTTCGGATGTTTTTCTGCAAAGGTGCTGCCTTTATATTCTATCTTGAGCCCTCTCTGGAACACTTGCAGTTTTAGAGAAGCAACTTCAGTGTATAGTAGAATTTTTCCTTCTGATATGGCAGACTTTCCACATGCACTGGATCTTATGTTTCACTGGAAACATTGCCCCATTTCTCTGCTGAATCACAGACAGACAGAAATAGAGACTTCCTATAAATACTTAGTGATTGTTGTAATTTAAGAAATACTTTTCAAGAACATCTGGAAAAGGAAATCTTCATCCTTTTGGAAATGTACTGAAACAGAGATGTGGAGCATTGGACTATGAAGAACAAAACAGCAATGTATGACATCTGAAGTTTGTTTGTTATTGTTTTTTAATGTCCTGTTCATTCAGTAATGGGAGATGCCAGTGAGATTAATGTTTTATTTTGAAAATGAAACTCAATATATTTTGCTGTAATGAAAATGTTCCATGTTATTTTGCTATTGTCTGTTATGATGTATCAGCATTGCCTTACAGATAAAGTATAGCCATAAAAGGCTTCAGCTGGGGTTACTGAATGGTCCTATCATAAGATGAGTTCAAGCTCAGATTCTGCTGACAGTACTCTTTGGACAATTATCATTGTTTTAGAAAACCAATTGGAAGGAGATACTACAATTAGAAAGAATAAAATGAGATGCAAAGAAAACGCACATACAGGAATACATACATACAGAGATAAAGTGAAAACAAAGAATATATCTATGTAAATCTCTTTCTCCATTTTTTTATACTTATACACAGATCAGTATTACTATGTGATTGTTATTAATGGTTGAGATTATTCTAAAAGCAATAGAAAAAAAAATCCTAAAAATAAAAACAGTTTGATAAACGTGACCATTAAGAACTACTTCATGGTTTTATTTTGTTTTTGTAAAACCTTAATAGTCTAACAATAGGTGGCAGCATTAGCAGCTTAAAGAGCCTTGAGTTTGGTTTTTTTTTTGTATCATGCTGAAGACATCAGGAAATTTTAAAAACACTATAAACATTTTCCCATGCATATTTTTTATAATAAAAAGGGTTTAAAATGTTAAAAAAACAACATGTCTAAAATTTTGAAAGATTCCATGTGAAGACCCAGAAAATTTGAGACAGTTTCCAACCTTGTGAAACTATATAATCATATAATCTACTATAATCATTCACAAACATGTGCCCCCAGACATATTCAAGTCCAAGGTCAATCAGCATTTTGCTAGAACTCCAGAAATTTTAATTTATAATAATGGAAAGTCATCAGCATGGGGTAATTGAGCTACCCATATGTAAGTTTAGCCTATACAGTAGCTTTTTAGATGTAGAAGACTAATAAACAAGGATCTCTCTTAGTGACAGTTGTGCTTTTTTGAATACTTATATGGCTGTGTCCTATTCATGGTGAACGAGATTGCAAAATTATGAATTATCAACATAATTGACCTATTGACTAGGTTCATATATCATAATAGACTAAGGCTGAGTTTAATTGTGATTTGATGGGCAAGTGAAAACTTTTTGTTGTCAATATACATGCATACTAATCCATAAATATACTAATACATACTGACATACATCAAACATACTAATCCATAAATCACTATATACAAATCATACATTGCGCCAAAACCCAACAATACATTATGCTGTATCATGATGTGAAAACAATTGATACAATATGAATATACCTTGAAAGCCCCAGTACAGTGTTATCTTTTACTTAATAAAGTAATGAGGATAATGGATGCCTGTTAGACTTAAATGCCCTTTAGACCCAAATAGGATCTCACACATGCGTATTTTTCATTTGCATATTCAATATAAAGTAGTGGATTTTGTCTTCTGCAGCTGAGGGCTACTTGACATAGACCCAGTAAAACTGAAGGTTTTATGTGCTATCATTTGGAAGGCTTCACACCAGTAAGGCAATACATATTTACACATCAGGTTGTCAACCTCATATTCAGAATCTTGTAGCAGAAGTTTCAGATATAACTTGGCTAAATAAATTGCTTTATTGTAGACAAAATTTTAAATAAGTGCAGAAAATCTGCTAATGAATACAAAAATGAAACCCTATATATAATTGTCTCAAGTGTTTAAATTCTATATCTTTCCATCTTGCCTTTAGAATGTCAACAGACTTTGGCCATTCTTTTTCTGGACTTAAAAGTTAGAGATAACTACAAAATGTTTATGTAACAATTCTGTCTGTCTACAAAATCAATGAAATCTTGCTAGTTTCAGCTCTTACACCAATCCACTTAGTATCTCTTGGTTGTAATGAAAAACAGGAAATACATTTTCTAAACCAGGGTCCCCAACCCCTAGGCTGTGGCTCACTGTCAGGCCTATTCACAACTGAGTGTGCACATGCACATGCGTGTTGGTCTGCTGTTTATGCAAGTTGAGCTGTGCACATGTGCATGCTGGTCGCTTGGCCTGGTTCCCCTTCCCTCTCCGCTGGCCCGCCAAGCCACAAAGATTGGGGACCGCTATTCTAAATAATCAAGCCTTCATATACATATGTTCTGATCCTAATAAACCTGTAGAATCAGGATTTGTGGAAGTAAAGTAGCATATATTCTCCTCAAGATAATTTCATACAGACTGATTCAATTCAATAAGTCTTGTAAGGTGCTTGTAATTGCCGCTTACTGTTGTATATTCCATTCTTGAATGACAATATGGTTTTTGCTAACAAGTGGCCTAGTAATCAGAGAGGATACTCCTTGTGGACCACTCTAGGGTAGTGGTTCTTAACCTTTTTGAAAGAATCGCCCCCCTGAGCCATTGAGGAAGTTATCATCGCCCACCCCTCCCCCAACATAACCTCTCAATCACAACACAGGGAAATAATTCTTCAATTTATGCAAACACGTTTTTTGTTTTCTTTAAAATTGTCATCAGGACATACCGATGCAAATAATTTATTTCCAGTCTTTTCCCCATATCTCAGCTGTGAAAAATTATGATGCCACCCATCACTTTACTCCCAAACTTCGTGATACATATATTTCATTATTATCTTATTTATTCAAGACACTTAAATGCAATGACCACTGAAAACAAAATTCAATTGCAAGAATGCCCGAAAAAAACAGTAACATTTAATGATTTAATTACAAGTGAATTTTAAGACGCAAAAAGAAATATAAAAAGGGCATAAGAACAAACCGCAATGCAGGAACTAAGAATTTCAAGACAAAAACTCTGAAACTAAATTAAGATTTGAGGAAAATATATATTCATGCACACTGTAAAAAGGGTTAAAAAGACACAAAGAAAATTTTTACAGAAGGAAAGCAACAAAAATCAGAGCGACAAATTTAATGGGTAAAGTGATAGAGGCTGCTGCGCAACGCGCATGAAAATGAGCGATGCGTATTCACATATGTATGGCGTTCTGTACTGAAGCTAGCTGGAGGAAGATTTTAAAACACAGTTCAATCCACTAATAGCGAGCAATCTGATGTTTTTGTACGACAGATATACAGTGGTTCACTGTACGAAAAAAGTCTCAAAAGTGTCACCAAAACTTATCGCTTCACCTACCCCATATCACCCCCCTTCCATTCCTTTGCCCCCGCGTCGCCCTTTTTCGTTCCAGCGCCCCCCTGAAAAACAAAATCACCCCCTGGGGGGCAATATCACCCAGGTTAAGAACCACTGCTCTAGGGGACAGTTTCAGGCAGCTGTCCCTTAACTCTGCCTTATTTTAATGAACCGCTGATACATTATTAAGGATTTTTCTAAAGGAGACTTAGTCGATGTCTTCCTCTCCATTATCTGATCTTGAGATTACTGGTGTTTCCCCTTCTCCAACATCTTGGCTAGGGGAGTCCTTTGCCTGAGTCAAATCTCCACTGTGCTGTTTTTAGTGGTAACATAGAAACAGTTGTACATTCTCAACAGAGGCTTCTATTACTGAGTTGTCAGGGAACCTTGAAAGGAAATTGCCTTTGGGAGATGACTGCTGATAAGCTCAGCTTGACACTGAAGGAAAAAAAATAAGGTCTTTGCCTTAATCACATTGATTTGTGGTCCAGCATTAGGAAGGTTGATTCAATTCAAAACTAGCTAATCAGCCTCAAATATTATTTCAGGCTTGAAGTCGGCAGTTAAATGGAGTGTGATGTATACAAACCTGTAAGATTATATCTTAACTGTATTTAATAAATATATGTAGCCACCAACTTTAAGCTAAACATCACACGTTCAATATTTAAAACATTTCAGAAAATTTCAAAATAAACATATCTATCTAATGCCTGTGAGGACAATCTGGCTGCGACATCCTTCATCCCACTGATCACTGATTGACATTTATCTGAAAAGATAGTCATCTGATACTATAAGTAATTGTGCCAGATGGACTTGCATTACAATACATTTGCACTGGCTCTGCTTTCATCTCTTCAGTTCCTCAAAAGTTAGCTGTGTAATGTTGAGAACAAAAATAATCACTTCCTGACCTTCCTGGCTGTAGAAAGTATTGGAAAAGCAAACATCCCTTCACATACATGGTGCACCAAAGAGAAACACATTGATTTCTTACAAACATACATGCATATCATCCATGAATTTATATTATTTGCATTTCTCTGGCCATGTTTTAAAAGGGAAATTAGATGTCTACCTCCTATGATGTAGACCATCAGAATAATGATAAAAAAAATGCCTAGGATGGCTGAAACTTGGAGATTCCTTCTAATGATAGAAAGCTCGCTTATTCTCATTTAAAGGAATAGCATTGCAAAACAAAAGAAACTCAACCATTTTCAGTCTCAAGCAAACAAACTTCTCTAATTTCTCAAAAGCAGATGCCATTGTGCGGTTACATAGATCCGCATCCCACAACTCTGCATCCAACCCCACCCCATCCAATCCAACATCACTCAAAACTAGGCACGCACACCCCAACTATCTCTACTCCAACCACAACTGGCCTTAAATGCAAGCTACTCAATGCAAGAAGCCTTGTAAATAAAATACCTGAATTTGTCCTCTTACTAAATACGGCTAAATTCGATATTATATTTGTCTGTGAAACATGGCTCAACGCATCTCTCCCTGACTCCATTGCCACAGCAATAGACTATCATGTTTACCAATCAGATCATGAAATCCGTACAGGAGGTGGTGTTGCTATCTTGTATAAAACGTCCCTACATCTAAAAAACATCCAAGTTACTCAGGAGCTTTCTATTCCTGAGACCATCGTCTGTGAACTGTCCTTAAATATCACATTTCGGTTCTTACTATGTTACAGAGCCCCTGATTATGATATTGAACATGCAAAGCTAGTTTTAACTTTAACTTTCAGAGGGGTCTTGTGAAAATTCCTCAATGAACACGAGACACCTTTTACTCTGTAAACTAGGGCATATGCATTTTACAATATATTCTTGATATCAGCACCATCTTGTGGTCATGCATTAGACATTCACTTATGTTATTGCCTGAAAAGGCAACCATACTGACAACAGCAAGTAAATCCTATTGAAATAAATAGGAAACACATGGAACCAGATAACAAAAATCTTTTTATTGCTTGCTAGGGGTAAAATGTGCAGTAAATTCCTATTTGCCATCAAAGGTCACAATGTTGTTCTTAAAAGCTGAGAAAATTATTACATTTTCTAGAGTAGAACAGAAAATGCACTGATCACGTTACCTAGTTTGGTAATGAAACATCTGCAAGAAACAACTAAGCTCAGTCAGTACTAGAAATTCAGTTGTTTCAGTGCTAGGGTAAACATTCCACTGTAAATTAGTTTAAATCATTACATTTAGTTTGAAAGAATATCAAGTAGAAAATAAAAAATAATATTGATGATTGGTATTCATGAATGATATTTTATATAATGTACATTAGACAATCAGATAATTGGCATTATCTTGCTGAGTTTTATACTCCTTCCATATTAATTCTTGTACCAGAAAACTTTTATGTCAGAATCTCTCAAATCAAATGCTGAGCTGGCTAAATTAATACACTCCTTACATTAACAAGGATTAACAAGGATTGGAGGGTAGAAGCAGTGGCTCTGATGCTACTTCCTACCTCATTTTCAGTTTCAAATAATATACTGGTGTCCTTTGGATTGGTGTAATAGCAGTAGAACTGGACTTCTTTACCAAATGATATAGCTTTGTATACATGGAAACTGCTCCAGCTGCATGCAACTGATTCTCAGCTATAAACACTTGCCTGTCATATAGCAGAATATGTATGATTCATGGATATTGCCTTTTTACATTCTTTGGACTTTGGGGAATGTTGGAAGGATTGGGAGGTGATAGGTTCAAAATGTGACCTCTCAGCTAGTATTATTGTGTAACCATATCTCTTTATCGGGGTAGCACAAGAGTTGAAATAGCAAAAACCTAAAAATAAGGGGAGTGACCCCTCTTCCCTTATGCAGTATGTGTGTTGCTTCTATAATAAGAAGAAAGGCAAAACACAGCTAAATCTTTGGAAATAGACTTCAACTTCATGATAGATTGGTATTAAGAGAAGGGTGAGCCTACACCATTGTTACTGTGATGACCCGTAGTCTCTCAAAATAACCCCAAACCCAAAACATATGTTAAAGTCCAGTAAAGCCTTCAACTGTTCACTGTTGAACTTCACTGTTTTATTAGGCACAGTTTAAAGTCACAAAAGTAAATAATGAGGCAAACACAAAACCAAAACAAACCTCATTGATGAGAGTTCTGAAGCAAGCCGAGATAATTAATTATAAACTCCAGGAAAATAACCGAGAAAAGTCCATGGGAAGAACACCAGCAAAGATAAGCCTCTTTCAAGGTGAACACTAATTGACTTCAGCAATTCTAACTGCGCAGTTGCAAACTTATATACATAGCTCCCACCTGCAATCCATGAGGAGGATCATGGTAATCTCCTCTTGAGTAGACCTCGGTTTTTCGCTGATCCTCTCCTCCCTGTGTGACCTAGGATGGATAGGGGATGGGCCTGGATCCTCCTCTGACTGCTCAGCCGGCCTCTGCCCTTCCCCAGCCTTCTCCACCACCTCTGGAGCCACACTCCCTGTTGGCTGTTCCTCCTCTTCCTCAGAGTCAAACTCCACCAGGGGCATGACAGTTACTCTTGATTGGCAATGTTTACTCTTTGGCTGGTTCTGAGCAGACAGCAAAGTTGGAGGTGCTTTGCTATCACTTTGTTTATGACAGGGTGTATGTATACCTGATCAGGGCACCACTGTTCAGCAATGGCTTGGAACAGAGGTAATAATGAAGGATATTGATTGCCAAGGACATAGAGTGCAAATTTCATGGAATAATTTTTTTTCTGCTGAATTGAGGATGGATGGACAAGCATTACAGACCAATCTCTTTATGCTGCATCACCTGTAAAGTCATGGAATCAATTATTAACCAATCCATCATCCTCCACTTAGAGACAAACAACCTACTCTCTAATAAACAATTTGGTTTCAGGAAAAAACTATCCTGTAATCTGCAACTCTTACACTGCAAAAACATATGGACTACACAACTCGATCATGCCAAAGCAATAGATGCAATCTACATAGACTCCTGTAAAACCTTTGATTCAGTAGTACACGACAAACTACTCCTAAAACTAAAATCTTATGGTATCTCTGCATATCACCTGCATAACTGTATAGAAGCATTCCTTTCAAAAGACAACAAATGGTCAAAATTGGGAGCGTCCTATCAAATTCTGTACCTGTCAACAGTGGTGTCCCCAAGGCAGTGTTCTAGGATCAACTCTTTTCATACTCTACATAAATGACCTCTGTGATCATATCAAGAGCAACTGCCTCTCTTTGCTGATGATGTAAAGCTATTCAACACCACAGATAATACTGCTACTCTTCAAAAAGACCTTGACTATGTATCAGAATGGTCAAACAAATGGCAACTTCAAATCTCAACAAATAAATGCTCTGTCCTACATATTGGCAAAAAAAATCAGAAAATAAAATACAGGCTGAATAGTCAAGACCTTGTTGATGATCCAAATTCTGTCAAGGATCTTGGAGTACTCATCTCTAATGATCTAAATGCTAGAGCCCACTGTAACTACATAGCCAAAAAGGCGTTAAGAGTTGTTAACCTAATCTTACACAGCTTTTTTTCTGGTAATATTACACTACTAACTAGAGCAGGGGTGGGCAATTAATTTCTGTCGGGGGCCACATGGAAAATCAGATCTGCGTTCGAGGGCCAAACCAATTTTATAAAAGGCCATTATAAAGGGCCCATTATAAAATGCAGCGAATTATATATAAGAATATAATATAATATAATATAATATAATATAATATAATATAATATAATATAATATAATATAATATAATATAATGTAATGTAATGTAATGTAATGTAATGTAATGTAATGTAATGTAGTGTAGTGTAATGTAATGTAATGTAATGTAATGTAATGTAATGTAATGTAATATAATGTAATATAATATAATTAATATAATATAATTAATATAATATTATATATATATATATATATATATATATATAATATTCTTATATATAATTCGCTGCATTTTATAATGGGCCCTTTAATATATATATATAATATATATATATTATATATAAGAAAAAGTAACACCGCGGCTGCTCCTAGCACTTTCCACGCTTTCCAAACGCGAGTCCCAGGAGAGAACAAACAGCAAACCGCGCTCAGTGGCATCCAAGCCCACCAAAAGCTAGGCCGCTGCTGGTGGAGCCTTGCCCTGCCTTGGTGTCCCGTTTCCCGGCTCGGCGGTCCTGCTCGGGCGGCACTTTAAAAGCCTGCTCCCAGCACCCGAGCAACTTCCCAGCAACTTTCGGCTTCCTTTTAACTCGCAGGCGCTCACGCCTGGCCCGAGCCACGCGGCGGAGGGGAAGCCCGATGTGCTGCTGGGGTCGCCTCCTCCAAGCAGCCCGCCCGCCCACCGGGCAAAACCCTTCCCGCTTCTTGGCGGGAAGACGCTCCCGCCTGCAAACTTTGCCTTTGCAAAGTTTAAGCCTGAAGCCCGGAAACACGAGCAACTTCCCAGCAACTTTCAGCTTCCTTTTAACTTGCGGCACTCGCACCTGGCCCCGAGCCGCGCGGCGGAGGGAAGCCCAGTGCCACCGGGTCGCCTCCTCCAAGCAGCCCGCCCACCGGGTTTCCCCTCCGCTGCGCGGACTTGAGCCAGCGCGGCGCCCGTGAGGAAAAAGGAAGCCAAAAGTTGCTGGGAAGTTGCTCGGTGCTGGGAGCAGGCTTTTAAAGTGCCGCCGAGCAGGACCGCCGAGCCGGGAAATGGGGCACCAAGGCAGGGCAAGGCTCCACCAGCAGTGGCCTAGCTTTAGGTGGCTCCAAGCAGCCCGCTCAAGCAGCCCGCCCGCCCGCTGGGCGAACCCTTCCGCTCCTCGGCGGGAAGATGCTCCTGCCTGCAAACTTTGCCTTTGCAAAGTTTAAGCCTGAAGCCCCGGAAAAAAAGGGGGATCGGCGGGGTCTCACCTTCGGAGAGGTCGCACTCGAAGGTGATTTCGAACTCCCAGCCGAGGCCTTTGCAAAGTTCTTCTTTTCTTTCCTACCCCTAGAGCGCTCCGCACTGTTTTGCAGCTTTGGGGGCCACGCAGCACAGGGCAATACGCCATGCCCAGTGATTTTTTTTCAGGGGCGGGCCGGATTGGACAGACCAATGGGCTGGATGTGGCCCGCGGGCTGTAGTTTGCCCACCCCTGAACTAGAGCATACAAAACATTTGCTAGACCAATACTCAAATACAGCTCATCAGCCTGGAACCCACATTATGTATCTGATATTAACCCAGTTGAGAAAGTCCAGAAATATTTCACAAGAAGAGTTCTCCACTCCTCTACTCGTTGCAGAATACCTTATGCCATCACACTTGAAATTCTAGGCCTAGAAAATCTAGAACTACGCCGCCTTCAGTCCGATCTAAGTATAGTATATAAAATCATACATTGCAATGTCTTACCTGTCAATGAATACTTCAGCTTCAACCATAACAATACAAGACCAAACAATAGATACAAACTCAAGGTTAATCACACCAAACTTGATTGCAGGAAATACGACTTCAGCAACAGAGTGGTCAATGTCTGGAATACTCTACCTGACTCTGTGGTTTCTTCCCCAAACCCCAGAAACTTTAACCTTAGACTGTCTACTATTGACCTCACCCCTTTCCTAAGAGGTCTGTAGGGGGCGTGCATAAGCGCACCAACGTGCCTACTGTCCCTGTCCTATTGTTCCTTTCTTTTTTTTTAATTTTTCTTATATTTATCCATGTATTCATAGCTATGTTTTTACTTATACCTATTATCTTGTAAGCAATTGACAAAATAAAATAAATAAATAAATAAATAAATAAATAAATTTAAACACAGAGATGGTGAAAGGGCCTATAATTCATGGTGGGAAGACTCTGACCAGTCTCTGACTGTCTGTTGGCCAAGCACTAAATAAAATTTAATGCCAAAACTTTGTATGCCTATGAAAGGTGGGGGAGGGGAGACTGAGAAAGGAAGGGAGAGTTGTCAAAATTAAAAAAAATATGTCCAATAAGTCTCTCTGTTGCATATACACAGATGCTGAAAATATGAGTATGATTGCAGTCAGGTATACAATGTACTGTGTGTATAAAGGCAGTACTCCTGATCAAGGACCCACTGATAATTATATGTAATGTAGAATCTACTCCAAATTTCTCAGCACTGCATACTGGCTGGAACTGGTTACAAAGATAACAAGTTAAAACCACACTTTTCAAAAATTCCTGTTTACATCAAGAGGAAAATCTGTATTGGCATCATCTCATATTGCAGCTAGGTTATTATTTAAATAAACAAATACAATGCATTCAACCAATTGTTTAAATTACCATAATATAATGGACCATATACTAATCAGAGATATTTGATTTGCCTAAAACACTAGATAAAATGACATTACTAGTTTATAGTACTGTTAGTCTCTTTTTCCTTGGAAGCTTCTATTTGTGTTTTTAAATATGAAGACAATATTATTATTATTTTCATTCAAAAATACATAGAAAGAAAAACACATTAATTCTATTGCTACAAACAAATAAGCTATTGAATTTTTATTTATGAGTGCAATACCTTTGCCTAACATTAATCTGGTACACATCAGGCTAAGCTAAAATGTGGTAATTTTCTTGTGATGTTAAGAGTTCTGTGAATCTAATTACTGTAGTCTGTAAATTTTGATTTATGTTTTTAGTGTTTGGTAAGCCTAATAAATTATGTGCAATAGATCACAGTTAAGGAAACCATATTTGAACTTACATATTGAGTTAATCAACATAAAATAAACCATATCATTATATATTAAGATATATGAATCCAAACATCTCACTATGTCCAGAGGGTATGATAAGTCACAAGAGTGTGATCAAAGTTTTGCCAGTTTTTTTATGTATATGTGCATGCATCCTGTCTATCTATTTTCTGTATTACAATTACAGAACTAGAGGGAATGGTAGAATCATAGCTTAACCCTTCTGAGGCAGGAAAATAGCCTCCCTGTAAGAGACACTTGAAGGCCTTGTGGAGTTCCAGTTTTTTGCAGGTGGACAAATATTGTCCAGTTTTCAAAAAGAAAAAAGAAAAAGAAAAAAAAGACTCTGTCTGAGATGCTTAAATTTTGATTTTTGCACTGCAAAGAGGATTGAACACAATAGCCTCAACAATTTGCTGAGCAATATGGTTGATCAGGTTCATACATTAGCAGAGCAACAATGGAAGATAACTATGATTGCCCAGGGCTACTACTTAGGCAGATTTTATATGTTTAATCTTGCACCAGAAAAAAAAAAGTGCCTTGTTGCCACAGTGAAGCAGATGTTAATGTGCTAGGAAAGAGGAAGATTATCTTTATAATTGATGACTGCTGTGAGAGTATATAAAATGGAAAGACTGTGAAATACCTACAATGGTTGATGAAGATGACAAACTATCAGAGAGGGCAAACTGAACTTGTTTCCTTAGAGAAACATCACTAACTATAGATTTAACCACTAAGTTTTTGATTTCTTTTTGGTGGGCCCTGATCTCTTGAAATTTTACAACATAAATTCAGCAACCCTTTCCTTTCCAATATCTTACATGTTAAACATAAACATACTAAAAACAGACCAAAAATATTTTAGCTTAACTAATCTAACGGAGCATACACATACACAGAAGTAAAAATAGTTACTCTGAAACAACAAAAAATTTTGTATGCAGCAGCTTGAGGTAAGAGATAGAAAGAGACCATAAGCCATTCAGAGTTCTGTTCAATACCTTACCTGCTATACTCCACAGCCTTAATATGTGCTAATGGGCTAATTTATTCTTGCCAAGTTGATTATCAGCCCAAATACTAGTGATGTGTATTGTCTCTCAGCTTAAGGCTTTGTTAATTAATTTGTTATTTTTTCAAGAATATTTTTCTGAAAAATGATTAACTATTGAGGTAAAGTAATATTTATTTTATGTGATCAACTGATGAAAATGTTAAGGGCAGAGTACTTAACTTAAATGATTTCATTTATTGACAAGCTAATATTAACGTTTTTATACAGTGCTGCATGTTATTCAATGTTTAGTCAGAGCCTTTTGGCAAATGATCTGTCAGGAATAATTTAAAATAACTAATTATTTTCAGAATCCAATTCTAATTCTAAAGAAGACAATAATTCTAATATATATGGATTTATCTTATTAGGCTTTCATTTTACAATATTTCTGGTGGCACTGAGCTCATTTGTATATGATTTTGGAAAATGCAAAAGGAAGGCAGGCGATGAGAGTTGTGGATATCAGGGGAAACAAAAGTAGGTTGAATGGAATGAGAATTATTTAACTAAGTTTTGAATAAAATAAGACCAGATATGAATGGATGTTGAATGATCATAGACTGGATTCAAAGGTAGTTAATAAAAAGGTTACAGCTTGGTTAGATGAAAACAAAGAATGAGGATAAATTTGCAAAATAAATATGTAATAGAAGAGTGAAGGTGTTTTCAGGTACAGAAATTCTGGGAAAATCATGGTTTCATGCAACTGATGAAACCCACAGAAACAGAAAAGAAAACAAGCAATGTATAAAATATGTGGATATGCTAAAAGAAAGTATGTATATTTATATGGGTTAAGGTCTCTGGGAAACAGCAAGACTGCATTATGGAAGTGCAAACAGAAAGTTTCTGGAATGTGCCACAGAAACTGAAGGAAAACAAGTCAAATTGTGGTGGAGATCCAGTTCTAGGGCCCTCTTATGTGGGGTGCCTCATGGTTCAAATCTCTTTTGGCTCCTATTTAACATCTATATGAAGCTGCTGGGAAAGACATTCAGTGTAATCAGTATGCCTGATGATACCCAATTATACCTCTTTATGCCAGCCAGGAAAGTAACACTGTTCAGGTGTTGGCTCAAGTATCTGGAGTCTCTAAGGGCCTGGAACAGTGGTAGTATTCTACGAGTTCAGTTGAGCCAATAGTGCCGATGAGCAGCAGAGACCGAACCAGTTCTCTTTACCGCTCTGCTGTTGAGCCACCTGCCCACCCAGGCTCCTATACTTACCTTTATTCCCTGCTTTTGAAGTGCAGCTGCTTTGTGTGGCAGCTGCTGAAGCGACAGGGAGAGTGCAGGCTTGCAGGAGGTGAGTTGGAATGCTTCCGTGCCTGCGCAAACGCCTCTGCACCTGTGCAAAGTGTGCATTTGGCATGCGCATGCAAGCAAAGTATGTGCACACGTGCAAAGCGCACCACCAAGCCACGTCCACCAAAGCGGTGGTAAAAATCTTTGAATCCCACCACTGGCCTGGAAAGAGAGAAATTGGCTGTGACTCAACCCTAAAAGAAGGAGTGGTTGTGGATTTTTTATTTCCGAGGGCCAGGGGAGTTGCTACCTTTGGCTCTGGACAAGGTAAAATTCCATTGTACAGTTCTGGTATACAATTTGGGGTTTTTCTTGAAGATGTAGCTCCTTCTAGAATTGCAAGTGGCAGCCATGACCAGAAGGGCCATGACCACAAATCTGTCATGTATACCAATTGTACCATTCCTGGACTGGAGTGTGATTAACCCATACTTTAGTCACCTCCTGTTGGATTATTGCAATGTGCTCTATATGGGGCAACCCAGGGGTGGGATTCAACTGATGTAACTACCACTTTGGTGAAATATTGTAAGTTGTGCTGCCCGGACAGCTGAAAAGTGCTGCTCACGGGTGCACAGCATTTGAAAAGGCACTTTCCCCCTGCTTTTTCAACCTCAGATGTTCTGCACAAAGCAGCTGAGGTTGAAAAAGCAGGAAATAAAGGACAGGTAAGAGCCCAGGCGGGTGGGTGGGCCAAACAGCAGCAGACACAGAACCAGTTCTGTGTCTGCTGTTCTTCAGAGCTACCGGTTCTATAGAGCCAGCCAGAACCAGTAGCACCACTCCTGGGGCTACCCTTGAAGACATATGGAAGCTACAAGTGGTCCAGAATGCACAAAACATTCAATTATAGGTTCCTGTGTTTCTCCCAATAATACTAATATTGTGTGAACTGTATTGACTTCCAGTTGATTTCCACATTTGCTTTCTAGATGTTGATTGTAGGTGTAAAGCCCTATATAGCACAGGGCAAGGTTATTGTGCGCCACTTCTCCATGAGGTTATCTGCTCATCCTATTAGGTTTGATGGGCAGGTGTGCTCCAAGTCCATTCCCTTGAATGTTGCCATCTGATGGGTCCTCAAGACATCACCGGTGGCCATACCAGTTGTTTGGAACAGCTTTTTGCTGAACTTTTTGGAGGGCTGTGCAGATCTGATTCTTTTCCCAAGTATTGGTAGGAAAGGAGGTTAAACTGTGAGGAAGTTTGGCCTGGTGCCTGGGTGAAATGGTTTCTTTGTTTTTAACTATGTTTTATGGATTGTTTGGGCCATCTGGAGTAGCTATATGAGATAGGCAGCTACATAAATAAATAAATAAATAAAATTTGTTATTATCTCAATGAAAAATGTAAATAAATAAATACAATCGTCCATGCACATTTTACTTCATTTCATAAACACTTCGCTAGCCATATGCAAAATTATAAGACTATTTCTAGAAGATGGTACTGAAAAGGCATCAACTACTTCAACCTTATTAGAACTCAAGCCTGGGATATGGGAGGTATGGGAAGCAGACATTCCTAAAACCGTGAAACAAAAAGTTACAGCATTTCAAGTTTCAAATACACAGCAACTGCAACTGCTTAACGTACTTAGCATACTACAGTTTGATCACAAAAGTCTAGAGCCACTTTTGAACTGCACAGAAGTGCACAACAGCCTTATGTAGCGTCTTTCCCCCCTCTTTTCCAGAATGCTGACCCATTTTTCAACTTGCGCAGATAACTTCTGCTTATTCAGTTCTTGATTCAACTTCCTACCTTCTTTATTCAAGTGTTTGTCTTTCCTTTAATAATCTTTCTCCTCACACCAAAATCATTCTACTTGGTTTTCCACCTATTTGTTCCTGGGCTTTTTATCCTTTGACTTCTCTATCTTTCTGGGGTCTCTTTCTTTAGCTTCTGCCTGTGTCCTTTTAATCCCAATCATATCTTTTTTTACTCTTTTTCTTCCTAAAAACTGGCTTGCCAGCTGCTTTGTTTGCTGAGAAAATGAACTGTTGGTGTGTTCCTTATATCAGTTAAATTATAACCTTTATTCCAATTAACATAAAACAGAACAAATAATTAGATGCTAATGCTCAAAACCTGAGAACTTTCAAATTTTATCAGTTTATTCTCTATTGATGATTTTTAGATTTTGTACTTGTTGAGATACATTTTATGCTTCATTTGACTAGTCTCTTCCTCTTTGATATTCTTAAAAATGATTTTGGAATGCTTTCTTCCGAATTCTGTTAAGTATATGGTTGTTGGAAAAATTATCCTTCTGGATTCAGTTCAAAGTGGGAAAAAAGACACTGGAAACATGGAGGCTGTTTGGAAAGATGGTTTAATGGTGGACAGGACCACATGGCTTGGAGCTCCAAACTGAAAAGGACGATCACATACTTCAAGATGTTGGGTGAAGGAAAAAAGGAGGAAAAAAAATAGATGCTGAGAGTCCCTTGGTTTTATGCCCTCTGTTGGGATTTGAATTTGAGCTTGTATTCTGATTGGTTGTCAGACTCCCATGGAGCCATACAGGGGCAACTCTGTAGGCTTTCCTGAGTCCCAGGCTTGGTTGAACCTTGCTGGATGATGATGTAATAATGAAAGGGCTTTGGGCAATTCCTATTATAGTTCTACCTGGAACAGATCTTTGTTATGTAAAATAGGCTGGCCCAGTCCATTAGGGGAGGCTGAGTTTCTACCTCTTTGAGTTTCTACTTTCTTTTTAGGGGAAATATTCTGCCTTTTTAACATTTCATTTAGGATATTTCATTTTTCTAGGAGAGGGGTGGGTGCTACATAGTAACCTACTCATATCAAGATTCTTTTGACACTTGCAGTTCTTTTACCACAGTCAACAGATATCATTCTGGAGACAAACAGTTTTCATCCCTAAAATGTACAGACGAACACAACACAGAAGCCTGATGATGGCAGATGAGATTCTGCTGAAACATTGCTACAACTTTAAAAGCACAATCTACTATGACGTGGGAAAATACCCAAACAAAGCTGAATAACATACAAAGTACCTGCGAAAACTTAAGATATATATATATATATATATATATATATATATATATATATATATATATATATATATATATATATATATATATATATATATATATATATATATATATATATATATATATATATATTTGTTTTCTGAGGTTCTCGCGGGTATTTGTATGTGGATCTTTGGTTATTCGGGTTTCTCCGCGTAAGATTCAAAGTATCTAGGCAACGTTTCGGCGAGGTCCCACTCGCCATCTTCAGGCTGGTGCTTTCGGCTTAGTGCCAGTGCAAGCAGTGTGTGACCGGAGCTGCCATCTCTCTATATATACAAGTGGTGGGGATGGTGTGCTTGGCTGGTTGGCTGTGCTGCAGCCTCTTGATTGGTTGATGGAGTTGATGTTGGTATAATGGGCTGTGTATGGCCTTTTGTTGTAGAGATATCCTGGATCTTGTGCTGTCATCTCCTGGGTCGTTAGCCTCTTGTGTTTTAACGGCTTGGGTAATGGGTTGTGTGATGGGCTTGTGAGTTCTTTTGTTGTGGTATCCTGGGTCTTGCGTTGTAATCTCCTGGGTCGTTTGTGTTTTGATCTCTTTTCGATTAGCCTCCTGTGTAGTAACAGCTTGGGTAATGGGTTGTGTGATGACCTTGTGAGATTTATTGCTGTGGTATCCTTGGTCTTGTGCTGTGATATCCTGGGTCATTTGCTGTGTTGTGACTTCTTGAGTTCTTGAGGTGTAATTTCTTGAGTTTTCTGATGTGATGTCCTGAGCGGGTGGCTGTGATGTAGCCTTTTGGGTTTTTAATATGGCTTTGAGTTTGGGGTCTGGGTCTGTGTTCGTTTGGCTTCGAGTTCGTGGTCGTGCCACATCTTCATGGTGGGGTCAGTTCGCTTCATGTATGGTTCAGAGGAGTTTGAAGTGGGTAGTGATGCAGCTGCAGTGCGGCTTCTGGTCTGTGGTCGTGTCTCATCTTCTGTGTGGGTGTGAGTCTGATTTTTACGTGGAAGTGTGGTGGTGGCATCTTGTGTGGCCCTCATGGGTGTGGGTCTGGTGTCATTTATCATGTTGGGTACTCGTCTGTTCATGAGGGCGGGTTTCCAAATGGCTGGTAAGCGGGAGGTGTCATCTCTTTTATTCATGCTGTGTGGGCGTTTTCTATCTCTGACAGCCAACGGCTTCACAAAAGCAAAATCACCAGCTTGATCCACAAAAACACACTGAAACATAATAGAGACCCAGAAGATGAACAGACCTATGGAACAGCTGTCCTGCCCTACATAAGAGGTACTACAGACAAAATTAGTAAGGTACTACACAGACATCACATCAGGACTGCCTTCAAAACAGACAGAAAAATAGCAGCCATCCTTAGCAACCCCAAAGATAAAATTGACCTGGAAAACCAAGGCATATACGAAGTCTCCTGTGGATCATGCCCGGCCACATACATTGGACAGACCAATAGAAGAATAAGTACCCACCTGGATGAACACAAAAATGCAGTCAAAAAGCTGGAACACACTTCCTCACTAGTCCAACACATGGAAGCTACAGCTCATAGCATCAACTTCAATGGCACCAAAACCCTGGCCACTATGGAAAACCCTAGCCACAGAGTCATCAGAGAAGCCATAGAGATTGAAAAAGACCAGAAAGCATGAACAGAAGAGATGATTCCACCAGGCTGTCAATCATTTGGAAGCCTGCACTCACAAACAAAAAAATCTCCACACCACAAGCCAGGCAAACACCTGGGCACAAACAGATCCCCCTGATACCTCCAGCTCAAACACACCCCAACCAGGCACCCAGATGAAACCCAGCTTCCTAACTAATGATAGCCGTCCATTTACCCGAAGCCAAGCTGCACTAAAGGCCTCCATTAAAGTAACACAATGCTGCCAGCCAATCAAGATACAAAAAGAGCCAAAAAACAGACAGAAGATATCAGAGACACCCATCAAGCAGAACACAGCAAACTCCGAGACCAATAAACACAGACCAAGACTCCCAACCAATCAGGATGAAGAAAAAACCATTCTGGCACAGCAATAGGCTGCCCCAAATTTAAATCTGAAACCACTGTAAAAGTCTGACCCACAGACGGACACAATACAGAAGCCTGATGATGGCAGATGAGATTCTGCTGAAACGTTGCTACAACTTTAAAAGAACTACAATGGCGTGGGAAAATACCCGAACCAAGCCGAACACCATACACGTAAGTACCCGCGAAAACTTAAGAAAACAAATATATATATATATGTATATGTATATGTATATGTATATGTATATGTATATGTATATGTATATGTATATGTGTATATATATATATATATATATATATATATATATATATATATATATATATATATATATATATATATATATATATATACCATATATACTCGAGTATAAGTCGAGTTTTTCAGCCCATTTTTGTGCTGAAAAATCCCCCCGACTTATACTCGAGTCAGATTCCCTCTGAAAAAAAATGGTGTGGAGTCGCTGCCGCCGGGCGCCCCAGTCCCGCCGCCTCCCGGGAAGGGAAAGGCAAAGCGCTTTTGCCTTTCCCTTCCCGGCCGGAAGCTGTCGGGGTCGCTGCCGCCGGCAGCGACCTCAGTCCCGCCGCCTCAGGAAGGGAAAGGCAAGCGCTTTTTGCCTTTCCCTTCCCGGCGAGGCTGTCTGGAGTCGCAGTCCCGCCGCCTCGGGAAGGGAAGGCAAAGCGCTTTTGCCTTTCCCTTCCCGGCCGGGCTGTCTGGAGTCGCTGCCGCCGGGCGGCCAGTCCCGCCGCCTCGGAAGGGAAGGCAAAGCGCTTTTTGCCTTTCCCTTCCGGCTGGGCTGTCGGGAGTCGCTGCAGCGGCGTGACCTCAGATCCCGCCGCCTCGGGAAGGAAGGCAAGAGCTTTTTGCCTTTCTCTTCGACCGAAGCTATCGGGAGTCGCTGCCGCTGGCGGACCTCAGTCCGCCGCCTCGGGAAAGGAAGGCCACGGCTTGGAAGGCCGCCGCTGGAGCGAGCTGCGCGCCGCCGCTGTGCTAGCATCGGATCGGGGCGCCGGACCCGGTTCCGACAGAGCCCGAGGCGTACGTCTTTGGCGCCCGCCCAGCACCGCGGAGCTCCCTGTACCGGGAGGGAAAGAACCCCCGGGCGGGGCAGGGAGAGAGCTTCTCCCGCCCGCCCCTCTTCCGCGCCCACGGTGTCCCCGCAGGGCGACCCCCGCCCGCAGTCGCCGCCGCTTGAAAGGCGGGCCGGTGTGGGTAGAAAGCGCCGGGCGCCCTTGGAGAGAGAGGTCCCGCGTCGCCTGTCTGCCCGCGGATGTCGCGAGCTTTCGCTGCCGTCCGGGGCTCTGGGCAAACCACGTCCACCCGGGCGGGGCTTGTCGCCTCCGGCCGCAGCGCGCTGCCCTGGTTCCCTGTCCGGTTGCCCCCTTTGAGGCGTGGCGGTAACGTTCCCGAGCAGCGCTGCCGCTGACTCCGTGGGCGACAGGGAGCGGGACCTTCTCCTCAAGGGCGCCCGGCGCCTACCCACCGGCCCGCTCTCAAGTGGCGGCGCTGGGGGCGGGGTCCTCGGGGGCACCAGTGGGCGGGGGGGGCGGAGAGCTCCTCCCCTGCCCCGCCCGAGGTCGGACGGGCTCGCGGTGCTAGGCGGGGCCAAAGCCATCGGGCTCGGTTGGACCGTCCGCACCCGTCGATGCTAGCGCAGCGCTGCGGGCTTTCTCAGCGGTGGCCTTCAAGCCGTGGTCCTTTCCCTTCCCGAGGCAGCGGACTGGGGCCGCTCCGGGCGGTGGCGACTCCAGCGGCCCCAGCCGGGAAGGGAAGGCAGGCGGCGGGGACTCCTCGGCCCCAGCCGGGAAGGGAAGGCAGGCGGCGGCGACTCCCAACGGCCCCAGCCGGGAAGAGAAGGCAGGGGGAAAGGCAGGCGGCGGGGACTCCCAACAGTCCCAGCCGGGAAGGGAAAGGCAGGGGAAAGGCAGGCGGCGGGGACTCCCAACGGCCCCAGCTGGGAAGGGAAAGGCAGGCGGCGGCGACTCCCAACAGTCCCAGCCCGGGAAGGGAAAGGCAGGGAAAGGCAGGCGGCGGGGACTCCCAACGGCCCCAGCCGGGAAGGAAAGGCAGGCGGCGCGACTCCCAACAGTCCAAGCCGGGAAGGGAAAGGCAGGGGGAAGGCAGGCGGCGGCGACTCCCAACGGCCCCAGCCGGGAAGGGAAAGGCAGGCGGCGGCGACTCCCAACAGTCCCAGCCGGGAAGGGAAAGGCAGGGAAAGGCAGGCGGCGGGGACTCCCAACGGCCCCAGCCCGGGAAGGGAAGGCAGGCGGCGGCGCGACTCCCAACGGCCCCAGCCGAAGGAAGGGAAAGGCAGGGGGACAGGCAGGCGGTGGGGACTCCCAACAGTCCCAGCCAGGAAGGGAAAGGCAGGGGGAAGGCAGGCGGCGGCAACTCCCAACAGTCCCAGCCGGGAAGGGAAGGCAGGCGGCGGCGACTCCAACGGCCCCGGCCGGGAAGGGAAGGCAGGCGGCAGCGACTCCCAACAGCCCCAGCCGGGAGGGAAAGGCAAAAAGCGCTTTTCCTTTCCCTTCCCGAGTGACGTGAGATAGTGAGATCGTTTCCCAAATTAATTATTTTTATTTTGAAATTTACCAGTAGCTGCTGCATTTCCCACCCTCGGCTTATACTCGAGTCAATAAGTTTTCCCAGGTTTTTGTGTAAAATTAGGTGCCTCGGCTTATATTCGGGTCGACGTATACTCGAATATATACGGTATATATATATATTGAAATGAGCAAGAGGTATCTAAATATCTCCCAGCTTTTTTTTTCTCCTACTTGCTTAACAACCAGTTCTTGCTTAACAACCAGTCAAAATTAAAAATGAATCCCCCAAAAGGAATCTATGAAATCAAATTCCGACAGTAAGTCATCTACCTACTCTTACATGATCACATTTTGGGTGCTTATTGACTGAATGGCATTTATAGCCATTTGCAGCATTTCATGGTCATGTGACTGAGATGTTCAGTTTATTTTGCCAGTTTTCAATGTTTACTTCCAGTTTTGGGCAAAATAAGGCTTTGGATAAAATGGATTAACTTAACGACTTCAGCATTTAATTAATAACTGTTATGTTTGCTTAACAATTACCACAAAAAGATTGGTCATATAGTGGCCTGCTTAATGACCAAAAATGACTTGCAACCATAATTTTGGATTCAATTAAGGTTGTAAATCAAGGACTACCTTAATTGCAGTCTTGTTGCCACCAAATTGGAAACAATTAATTAGAGAAATAGTTATGGGAAGGTTGCATACCCTTTTTCTGAATAGACTTTACCAAACAACATTTTCAAATCCTGAAAGAAAAGAAAAGCAGTTGAAGTTTTTCTGCTCTACATGAATAACAACTATAAAAGGAAAGGAAATTGTCACTTGAGACATTTTTGAATTCATATTTTTTAAAAAAATTATTTTGAATCCGTCCATGTTTATACTAAAATGACTTTTTTATGCCTGGTTTAAAATTGAATTACAATTTGTTTTAGAAGCAATTGCCATTGAGGTTAGTCTCCAAGTTCAAGTTCATAAATGTGGTTGTGCTGTTGTTGCAATCAATGATACTGTTTAAACTTTCTCTAATAAGGGATCAAGGACATAATTAGGTTTATTATTAATAATATTCATTGATAACAATGACTCTATAGTACAATAATCAGTAACACAGTGCCCAAGGACACCAACACTCTGCAATGCTACTAGATAGCAACATATAGAAAAGCCTAAAAATGATAAACATTTTGCAAAACAAAATTTTGAAAGATGTCTATATTTTCACAGGAAATTTTATGAGATATTATTTTAATGAATGGCACTTACAATATGGTAGGGGTAAAAAGATTGTTGATAATAGTTATGTTATCTTCACAGATAGACAGACCATCTTTCTCAATATCTGAGGTTGGGGCACACAAGCAAGAATATGTTATTCCACCCACAATTTATTAGTCGGTTTCTTTGGAAAACAACAGAATAAAACCATTATGGTTGCTGAAGTTCTGTTATTCTCTTTATAAAGAAATAATTTTAGTCAATCATGTAGTTACTATTGAAAGTTACTAGTCAACATACACAGTCTCTCACCCAGCAATCTGCAGAGCATCACCTCCAAATACTACCAGAGACTCTCAGATAACAACTTCCTTAAACCTGCCTTGGGAACTTAGTTATACTGCAACCTGGTAGGGCAAACTTGAGAGACGAACACTCCTCTTTAAACCCAGCCAGATTTCCATAATCCATGCCAGGTCAGCCCTATCATCCATAATCAAGTCACAAATGAGGGAGACCATATTATAGATTGACCTGTAGTTCATAAACAGCAGCTGAAAGCCTGGGATTCTGAAGGGCTGTTGACTAGGAAATGCAATCCAGTGTGGGGGCTCAGGTCCCTTGGAAAATATATGACTGGAGATCCCCAGAGAAAAGGGTTTATGATTAAATAAAGTGACCAAAGAAGCTCATATAATATGCTGGACTAAATTGTGATTAGTTAATTTGTGGTTCAGTTTGCTTAGTTTATGGCTCAGTTGTTGAATCAAAGCAATTGGAGTATTTCAACAAACCATAGTTGTATAAAATCTGAAGTATATTTTAAAATGCAGTAAGTGACCTTGTCTAGAAAATTCACACGAAGTTAGCAAAACATTCTCCTCAATCCAGAAAAATCTCAAACACAGGAACCTCCATCAATGAAATCTGACCATAGCCCAGTTATCAAATGCTTGGCTTTTTGCAGTAACTATACAAACAGCCAATATGGAGCTCTTCCTCGCACAGAAGGCCTTAATGAGAAGTTCTATTATTAAACCAATGATCCAAACCAGTAGATATAAAAAAGATTTTATTGGGAAAAAATGAAATATAAGAAAAACAAAAGAAGGCAACAATGGAACATATAGAATTTTGAATAAATAGTAACTGAATTACTAGTAACTGAAATAATTATTTATTACTTCTATGAATAAAGTCTTCTGTTTCAGCACATATTCACTTTTCAGTGAAGAGAGAATAAGTGGAGTCAGACTTTCTAAGTCTTCTAAATGCATGGTGTTAAACAAATCTTCCTATCCTTCTTTTTTTTTTCTTAAGAACTTATTTTTTTAGAATGTGGAAGATTCTTTGTCCAGTCAATTAATCTCTAACATCCTTGCCAATGATAAATTATTTAGGGGCTAAATTTTTTCCCCCTAATGATCTTTGATTAAACTGTAAAAACACTGTTTACTATGCACAAGTTGTGTTCCTGTACAAATAGGATAATATGAAGCAGATTTTTATGGGAAATAAAATCTCAATTCAAGTATATTCAGATCTCTTGCATCAGTGCAATTAGATGACTTATGGAGACTATTTTGCCCTATAGAAATATGCTTTCAGTTTTAAATACACATATTTTTAATATCTTTTACTTTTTCATAATTTTTTTTTTAGATTCTGATTTTTCTTCTATGCTTTTTAATTGATTGTGTCATACCTTCCTTATGCTGGTCTATGACCATAAGAAAGATTTGATTTAATCATATGAGTGATTGTAAATATCACTTTAATAATCATTCAATATACTTAATTAAAGTATATTAATTAAATATCTTAATTAAACACATGCTGCCTTTCCTAATCAAATGCTTATGTCCTGAATTTTACTTGGGGTTTTTTATTTATAGCCACGCAACTCAATCAAGTGACTCTAAGCAGATTATAATTCTAAAATTCTAAAATTATGAAACAATTTTAAAACATTAAAACAATAAAAAATAAATAAGTATAAACAGCAGCTGTGAGGATTAATGACTTTTAATGAAGTGGATGTATGGAATCAGGTAAAGTAAATGTAAAAGCAATAATTTGCCAATGGTTATTTGAGTGACAAATTATACATCAAAGTATTTTCCACATTTCAGGTCTCAGCTGCCTGACTACAGTGCATAAAATGGATGGAAATAATGCCATCTTAAGGGATCATTTTCTGAATTTCAACCTCTTTCTTTGCTTTGACCATGGCTGGCATAGTAACCAACTGAAGTGGAGGAGTTTGCTTAAAGGAATTGAACCACAACATGGAAGCAGGACCACACTGTTCAATATTACTACCTTTGATATGCAGCTACATAGAAGAAATTTCATCAGCAATATGGGTGGTTTAAGTCAACATCATACATTCATGCCTTTAAGAAATTACCTTTTGCCAGGTAACCTGGAAATTCAGCTCTGAATGAGAAGGGACAGGATAAAACCTAACTATTATCTAAGTAATTTTAGATATAACTGAATTTGCATTACACAAATATTAAATATTTAGTTCAGGAAAAATCTTAACATTTTTTTGTTTAACATTTAAATAGTTTTTCTAAATTTTTCACCAAATTTGTTGGAGGGAAAAGAGACAAAAGTAGCATTTCTCCAACAATTTCTCATGGACAGCATTCTACTGCAGGATAATGTTAATACCATTACTGAAAAAGGAGAAAGAATTATTTCATTCTGTTGGTCCTGGGAAATTAATTGGTATGTAGAAAGTTAGGAAAGCTTAGACTAACTAAGAGATGAATGTCTAATATGCTCATATACCCTTTGCCACCTTGTTAAGTGCATTTTCACTCCATTCATAAGAATTATCCAGAAATTATCTTCTGCCTTAAAAAAAGGTTCCAAGACAATTCATGTCATTAAAAGTAAATTATCTTCCATCAGAAGTAATTTCTCTTTTTGTCAGGAGGATTTCTCTGCCTTTTTCTACTATGTTTACCTGGACCCAAGAAAAGGAACTTGAAGCTAAGTTTTCCTCTCACAGTATCAGAGCCCACCACCAATTTTATTCAACTCCTTCTTCAAAAATAATTTGCATTCTAAAATGTTGGATCCAGTTACTATATGAACTTCCAACAAAGTCTCTAATGTAGCATTACTCTCTGACATTATAAAAAAATTAAAAAGGCAGCTATTAGTGATAAGGGCTGGTTAGAATGTTACTGCTATATGCCATTGCTACTCAAGAATGATAGGACCTTCTTCCAAAGCTCAATATCTCTTCAGATGTGAAGTCAACCTGACTGCAATTATCTCCTGAGTCCTTCTATGTATTTTGTATGTATGTATGTGTGTGTGTGTGTGTGTGTGTGTATATATATATATATATATATATATATATATATATATATATATATATATATATATATGGTATTCAGCTTTGTTCGGGTATTTTCCCACGTCATTATAGTTGTGCTTTTAAAGTTGTAGCAATGTTTTGGCAGAATCTCATCTGCCATCATCAGGCTTCTGTATTGTGTTCGTCTGTGAGTCAGACTTTCATAGCCATTTCAGTTTTAAATTTGGGGCTAGCCTACTGCTGTGCCAGAATGGTTTTTTCTTCATCCTGATTGGTTGGGAGTCTTGGTCTGTGTTTATTGGTCTTAGAATTTGCTGTTTTCTGCTTGATTGGTGTTTCTAATATCTTCTGTCTGTTTTGTGGCTTTTTTTGTCTTGATTGGCTGGCAACATTGTGTTCCTGTATTGGAGGCTTTTAGTGCAGCTTGGCTCCAAGTAAATGGGCGGCTATCATTTATTAGGAAGCTAGGTTTCATCTGGGTGCCTGGTTCGGGTGTGTTTGAGCTAGGAGGTATCAGGGGGGATCTGTTTGTGCCCAGGTGTTTGCCTGGCTTGTGGTATGGAGATTTTTTTGTTTGTGAGTGCAGGCTTCCAAATAATTGACAGTCTGGTGGAATCATCTCTTCTATTCATCTCTTCTATGCACCCTGACTAAAGTACTGACAGCTAACGGCTTCCACAAAAGCAAAATCACCAGCTTGATCCACAAAAACACACTGAGACATAATGGAGACCTAGAAGATGAACAGACCTATGGAACAGCTGTCCTGCCCTACATAAGAGGTACTACAGACAAAATCAGTAAGATACTACACAGGCATCACATCAAGACTGCCTTCAAAACAGACAGAAAAATAGCCGCCATCCTAAGAAACCCCAAAGATAAAACTGACCTGGAAAACCAAGGCATATATGAAGTCCCCTGTGCATCATGTCCTGCCACATACATTGGACAGACCAATAGAAGAATAAGTACCCACCTGGATGAACACAAAAATGCAGTAAAAAAGCTGGAACACACTTCCTCACTAATCCAACACATGAAAGCAACAGGTCATAGCTTCGACTTCAATGGCACCAAAAGACCTGAAACCATGAATCACAGCTCACCAGCTCAAATCTCCCGACAACTAAGACTAACCTGAACACACCCAAGCCCCCACCTGAACAGAACACACTCCCAGCCAATCAGAACACAGCCAACCCCAACCAATCAGATCACAGCCAGGCCCCCAACCAATGAGAACACTCCCCCACCCAATCAGAACACAGCCAAGCCCCCACCCAGTCAAGTCGCACTTCCACTGGCAGTTAAAAGAAAAAACAGCTACAAGCTCACATTACTCCAAGAAGCACAAAGCCGAAGACACAAGCCTGAAGATGACAAATGAGATTTCATCGAAACGTCACCAAAATACTTCCAATTTTACATGGGAGAAAACCCGAATAACCAAATACCCACGAAAACCTCAGAAATATATATATGGCCTTCAGCTTTGTTCGGGTATTTTCCCACGTCATAGTAGTGGTGCTTTTAAAGTTGTAGCAACGTTTCAGCAGAATCTCATCTGCCATCATCAGGCTTCTGTATTGTGTCAGTCTGTGAGTCAGACTTTTACAGTGGTTTCAGATTTAAATTTGGGGCAGCCTATTGCTGTGCCAGAATGGTTTCTTCTTCATCCTGATTGGTTGGGAGTCTTGGTCTGTGTTTATTGGTCTCGGAGTTTGCTATGTTCTGCTTGATTGGTGTCTCTAATATCTTCTGTCTGTTTTTTGGCTCTTTTTGTATCTTGATTGGCTGGCAGCATTGTGTTGCTTTATTGGAGGCCTTTAGTGCAGCTTGGCTTTGGGTAAATGGACGGCTATCATTAGTTAGGAAGCTGGGTTTCATCTGGGTGCCTGGTTGGGATGTGTTTGAGCTGGAAGTATCAGGGGGGATCTGTTTGTGCCCAGGTGTTTGCCTGGCTTGTGGTGTGGAGATTTTTAAGAATTTAAGAACTTAAGAAAACATATATATATATTCTTAAGTTTTCGCAGGTACTTGCATGTATGTTATTCAGCTTTATTCGGGTATTTTCCCACGTCATTATAGTTGTGCTTTTAAAGTTGTAGCAACGTTTTGACAGAATCTCATCTGCCATCATCAGGCTTCTGAAAATACCCGAACAAAGCTGAATAACACACACACACACACACACACACACACACACACACATATAATTTTCTCATTTGTGCCATGTTTATTCTCAGAATAGATATCACAAGAAGACCAGCAAGAATGGCCAGAATAATTGCCATTTCTAAGAAATAAAAATAACTATTTCCTCTCATCTTTTAGGATTCTTGGAAGAAAGAAGCTATTTTTTTTTCAAGACCATAAAGTATTGAACCACGTTGAACTTAATTAATCATTTTTAAGTCCACATGATATTATGAATTCAAAAGTAAGTACACATTTTGGGTTGTGCAATAACACAGGCTAAAATGGGATTGGCTCTTTTATAGCTCATGATGCTGCTGTGCAAATATAGACACAATTGCAAGACCCCATTCTCTTAGTCCACCTATTTTATTTAGGATGGAACAAGAAGAGCAGCCTATTAGCATAGAGCTGGCACAAATCCAAAACACAAAGGACAAGGGCATCCATGGGTACCTTTCTAATTGCAAATGTCTTTTCTCCCCTCTGTGCTGGCCTGCAGATGTCTGGAGATTCAGATGACTGCTTTTCTCACGGATGGCTATTTTTGTCACATCTTAGATCACTGAATTTTTTTTTTTAAAGAGAGAGCAGTAGAGTCAAAATTAAGTTATCATGACCTTCAGTCAGTTCTATCGCTTTTAGCAATAGAGTCTGATATTTTGGGGGTATGTGGGAAATTAACCAACATGCAAACTGTAAACTTGACTCTGCCTAATTTTATTTTGTAAAATAGAATTTTTATCAGGAAATAGAAGATATATTATATACTATACATTGGATCAATATATATGCAAATATGGTATATATAGAAGGCCCATAGAAGACAGAGGAAAAACATGAAGACACCCATGTCCAAGAATCTTCCAGGGTATATTCTTAAGCTAGGAGTAGTAAAAGTTTCAAGATTCCATCTGCTGTATGTAAACAAAAAACTCAGCTCTGGCTAGATTGTCCCATTTCATTCTTGGTCTTAGTCTGTAAAAAATTCTTTCCCCTTGCCACTGCTATCTTGGAACTATGGGAGAATGGATTTAAGTTGTCTAGAGGCTGCTGGGGGATATTATATTGTAAAAAGCATAAATTCAAGTCTTGTCTACAATAACGTTTTTGTTTCAGTCTCTGAGAGAATATTCATATTCTGTATGCTTGCAGGCCCCAGCAGATATTGTAGAATAAACATAATTGTTCTGACATAGTTCAATTATAGGTAATTCTGAATTAGCCACCACAATGGGAGAACTGGTAACTTGATCGCCAAGTTGCTAAGTGAAAAATCCCATGACTGCGATTTTATTTCACCTTTCCTTTTCTCCCACTCTTTAGAATGCTCACTCCAGTACAAGGATAATAACAAGAAGGAAAATCATGTTTTTATTTACATTCACTGGAGAGAAAGAAATTACAAGAGAACAAGCATGTACATAATGGGGAATACACATTGAAGGGAATGCACGAGTGCTGTTTTTGTCTAGAACGCTCATTGGTATGAATCCCCCAAGTTGCTTCGGAGGGCAAACAAACCTGTTGGTGTGAAAGTGTTTGAAGTCTGTCAGTTACAGGCAGCAGCTACAAGCCACCTAATTAAGGACAGAATGCTGAGCTTGCTATCTTATGATGCCTGTGGGAGACATGGTACATTGTTGAAATTGTTTAAGCAATCTCTAGGCATTACAAGTAAAGAAAAAAGTAAGTCAGGTTAACAATGCATACTAACTGACTGTAATGGTAAACAGACGACGTGGGGGGGAGGGAGGGAGAGTGAGGGGTGGGAGATGCTGTGAAAGTTGCAAAAACAAGCATTGGTTTCAAAGTTACTTTTTATTTTTGACATAACCTCAAATAGTCACTGCCTGAGGCAATCACTAAGCAAGTTCTATCTCTACAAACTAGCCATTATTTTTGATCTCAGCTTGTTAGGTTACTAAAGTACAGTACATTAATTTTAATATTTAATATAAGAAATACTCTTTCACTTGTAGAAGTGAATGGGTATATATGAATTTCACTTATAGAAGTTATATGATGTTTACCATCTTCCTTGGCCATGATTCATACTAGCTGGAGATGATAAGCAATTGGGGACTCACCATTTCTAGAAGATTACAGATTTCAGCTGTGACTTGTAATATTGTTTATAAATAACAAGTCTTGGTGCATTTTAAGCTTTCCCTGTTGCTTCTCTTTCTATAGAAGCGAAACAAAAACATCAGTTCTCCTTAATGCTCAGAATATATTGGCTAAGCTTATATACAATACAATATGGATAAGTATAATAGAATTTTACAATTTTGTTTCAAAACACAGTGTTTGCATTAGCTTGGTTCACTATTTCTGGATATTTAATGGATGATGCTTTTTTTAAAGAAAATCTGTCATTATTCACTTCATATATTTAAGAAAAGACTTAAAAACAGGAAACTGGTGTAACGTCAGCATTTGCTTTGATTTTTTTTCTTAGCTTTGACCTGTAGGCTAAGATGGTCTTGCTTAGATTACTATTTCATCTCATCTTCTGAATTTACTCTTACACACCCCACTTCCTGCGTATATGGCCATTGAAATAGATCATCTTGCTAATGTGGCTATAGCATGAGTTCAGTCAACCAAACAACCTTCCATTCTATTTTGATTCTACATTAATCTTGAATCCTTCCAGTATTCGTTCTTTTTTTTATTTCATTTTTTGTTACTGCTTCTGACATCATATCCTGAGTAGTACATTGGTTTAACAGCAAAGCTAGATCTTCTCAGCATGCAGTGCAAGAAGATGTTTAAAATGGATTTCAGTTTTTCATTTACCCTGCCATGCATGTTGATGATCCTGACCATTATTAGTGGTAAGTCAAACTTTATTTTATAAAATTAGCATGATAGGCAGCTGAATGGAAATGGAAATTTTGTACAGACCCTTATCCCTTTTTTAAAGGTGTCAATAAATCTCAGCAAAATCTTGGTGTCATCATCATCAAAGCATCAAAAGGGGTAATTAAGTCTACTTTTTGAACTACATTTATCATGTCTTTTTGCTTACTGCATTTATAATAAAAATAAAACTGATTGAAGGGCTTTGCACATAATTCAGTGGGTAAAATGGGAAGTTAAGCACCAATAATTCTTAGGCTTCCTTTTTTCTTAATATGTCCTTGAGTAAATGATTCAATATTCTAAGAAAAATAATCGCAAATCACTTAGGCCAGTTGTATATAATTTTGAAAATAGATTTCAAGGTTTTATCATACTGATTTTTTTTATTTGAAACACCAAATCCATTTACATGTTCATTCATGATTCCAGAATCAGTGAATATATATTATAAAGAATATTACAAATTCAGATATATATGTACTGGTCATGTCCTTTTTAATATTTTTATTAAATAATGGAAGTTATTTCTCTTACTGGTTATATATGTGTTAGTGAATTGTGAACAAACAGTTCCTAATTTTTGAAGCCACTGAATCAACCAATATAATTATATACACCTGTATTCATTATAAATGACAATATAAGGCATATTTAATTATGCAGACAAATAATATATTTAAAATTTTAAATATTTACTCAAGTAAGAGTGATATATAAATTGTAGTTTTGTTTTAGTAACACATTAGCAAGTATTCTAATTTAAATTTGAGATCTGTGTACTCATCTGCTTCATTTTATTCAAATTTTCAGGTAGATAGAAAGATAGATAATATAGATGAATAAATATAGAATAGGATTTACTCTCAACTATGATCACATCAAATTGAGCTTTATAAGTAAACCAACCACGTAATTATAGCATTTGTGAAGTTCCTTAAACAGTTACCTGCTGTTTCTCTGGACTTTGATGAGGTAAACATGTGAGCTAAGAAAAGCACTATGAAGACACTTTAAAACTGTTCCAAAAATAATAAGGTTCTTTTATATTAGCAATCACAATGATTCTTCTTTTCTCCACTGCCAATTTGTATGATATAAAGACAGATAAGTTGTGGTTTTTTTTATAGCAAGCTTAAAACCTCAGGATATCCTCGACTATCTGGGATTATCCTTTGATGTTGATAATTTTAACCTATCAGGATTTTAACTATGTTATATAATGCGACTTTAGTTTTGATGACTAAAATCATTTGGAATGATTATAGAACCCAAGCAGCCGAGAAGAGGTTTTAATGGAATACTTTGGCTAACTAAGAACTGATACTTTAATTCAGTTGGTTGTGAATATAGTAGTTGATTGAAAGATGTTGACAGATTATGTATTGAGTATGTTTCACCTACAATATTTGCTTGAGAATTAGATTAAAATAGATTATGCATATATTTCATTAATATGTGTGTGTGTGTCTGTGTGTCTCTGTATGTATTATATGAATTGTGAAGTGAAAAATGAAGATTTTGAGGTCTAGGCATTAATAAATTTTAATTTACCATAAAATACTATTTCATATTTATTGTACTTCTCAAAGTAAGTTTAAAAAAGGTTGGAAATTAATTTATTTTATGAAATGTGTTTGTCCCCCCCATCTCGATTTGAAGTGAATCTGGGTGGATTACAATATTAAAAGCAATAAATCCTTACAAGATAAATATTTCTAAGAACAATAAAAATACAATTACAATCCAAAGTAAAGGATTCCACAAAAGTTGGAAGAGAGTAGGATGCATGGGAGGAGCGGTGTTGGGATCTTCTCTTAAATCATCAGTGATACTCCCCTGTTGGTTCCCCAAGACAGCTAGCAGAGTCAGGTCTTCAGAACCTTATGGATGGTCAGAAGGGTTGGAGCCAATCTTACCTCATGAGCCAAGATGTTCCAAAGGGCAAAGAATGCTCTTCTGCACCCAGCCAAAATTTCCCAACAGATGCCCTCTGTCAGCATGGGTGGGGTCAATCCATTGGGTCAGACAGTTTCTTAAGCAAGCTGGACTCATGTGATGAAGGGCTTTAAAAGTAATAATCAATGGAGTAACATGGGCCACCCTAGGGCCCCCAAGATAGAACACTCTGCACCACTGCACTCTGCACCAGTTGTAGCTTCCAAACACTCTTCAAGTCCCATGTAGAGTGCATTGCTGTAGTCCAAACATGAGAATGTGAAATGCTCACATTCTTGATCATTTCAAGAATGAAATGATCTTGAGTGAAAAATCTTTGTTCTAAAAACGAGCAGATGAAACAAAATTGTGATATATGAGAACCAATTTGTAATAGTGGTTAAGGTACCAAACTAGAAAGCAGCAGACTATAAGTTCAAGTCCCACTTAGCCATAAAAGCCAGTTGGGTTATTTTGGGCCAGTCTTTCTCAATCCAACCTACCTCACTGGGTTTTGTTATGGGGAAAACAGGAAGAGGAAGGTGCATTGGAAGTTTGTCGCTTTGTGTTATTTATAAAAATAATAAAGGTGGGATACAAATAAATAAGTAGGTAAGTAAACCAACCAACCAACCAATGAATCATATTTAAACATACATTATTTTAGGACTTAATTAATATTATATTATTGTCTATGGTTATTAGATGAATCTTTTTTGTAAGTTTATTCTTTAATCCTGTTATATTATTTTAATCATTATAACATTTATATTATATTCACTATTTTTTATGTTGGTGATGTAGTCTCAGCCTTCCATCCTTCTGAGGTGGGTAAAATGAGGACCCAAAATGTTGGGGCAATATGCTGATTCGGTAAACCGCTTAGAGGGGGCTGTAAAGCACTATAAAGTGGTATATAAGTCTAAGTGCTATTGCTATTGCTATTTTTTCTTGCCTTTCATTTTTATTCCCAAATGCAATACCACTCTTTCAATCAGTCAATTAATATACTTGTCTCTATACCAAGGTTTTCTCTGTTTTACCATTATAAACCCAAATACATATAAAATCCACTATACCATAATAGTTCAATAATGAATGGGTTTTGTTTTGTTTTTATAATAGGCAAGACTTCTGCTGCCAATAATTTAACTTCTCAGAATAATATCTCAGAAATACAAGTATCACAGTACGATCAACCAGGGAAAGGAGACACAAACTGTGTACACCCCTGTGACAAAGTGATGTGTTTGAAGGATGACGAAAGAAAGTGCCTTGGAAATGAGACTTCCTTTCTTTGTGTATGTGGTAAGTATTTTGATTTTGGGGTCAACAATGGCAAAATATAAGAACTTCATCGCAATTCCTAATGCATTATATGTATTGATGTCTTAAATTTGTTTACTTTAGTTAAGCATCTAATCGTAAGCCGTAGTCTGCAGTTAAATGAACCTGAGTTTAACACAGTGGAGCCTAAAGGCCATAGCACAGAGAACATATTTTGTATTCAACTGACATTCATCATCACCTCAGGTGGCACATTATTATGATCATCAGTCACAACTTCAACTATCTTTATGTTCACCTACCAGATGCCATATAGACATACTAAATAATGATTGGAGTGTATTACTGACATTTCACATTATTGGTTTACCATGAACCTAAAATAATTTTGACTGAAATTAAAAATATATAGCTCATCCTAGAACAATTATGGGAGTTTGTCATCTTAGTCACTGACTAACAAGGAACAGAAATGTTTTAGTCATTTTGCATTACAACAAAAAAAGATTCATTTGACAGTGAGATGGAGGGCAATGAACATAAATTAATGAATGAATGAATAAATAAATAAATAAAATATTGTTTTGCACAAATCAACAGATTTAGAACAATGAAAATGCTCTTTACTCATGCTGAATTTATGAGCACACTATTTCTCTTCCAACTTTCTGAATGCATAGGTCCAGCCCTGGATTATTAAAAATGATGATGCTTCTTTCTTTAATTCAAATATCACCCCCATAAAATTGCAGTCTTCTTTCTCTAACCAACCACACACTTGTATTTTTCAATGTTTTCTGTTTTTTTTTTAATTTTGTGCAGGAATAGGTATAGAACAAAGGTCTATCTTATTTACTAAACAAAACTAACCCTGTACAAGAGCCTTTTTGTCAAAAGTATTCCTATGACAAGTGAGACAAAGAAGTACTTGAACAAATTCCTCAGGCATCTGGGAAACAGGCTGTGAAAAGAGGGGGCTTTTTATTCAAAACACCTTCTCTTCTGTTTCTGCTTACATAGTTAAAAATCCCCAGGCCATACCTTTGATTATTATATTTGAATGATGGGGTTCATTTCTTATGTCTCCCTAGTCTTGGCAATAATATTTTTATCCATTTGTTCTATAAATATTTTATATACATTTCCTCATAATGTTGCCTTTATTCATTTTGAGCCCATATCGATACAGTTCAATTCATCTTTAGTTTCTCTATCATGGATTTCTTTCTGTCCTGGAACAATTTCTGCCCTGTACACAATCCAGTACGTCTCACTGAATATGTGGTTGATGGAAGAGTTAGGGTGATCTGTCCAGCTCTCCTTGGCCACTTCAAGCTGCTGCAGTCACTAGACCCTTCTGTGCAGTTGCTGGCCATTGCCTCCTATATTCACTTGGGCTTTATGTACAGATGAACTGGGACATCTGGCTTCTGAACCATCCACCTACAGTATGTAATGCCTGTCCAGGCTTCTTGTATACATAGATTTAGTGCTGTTTTGAGGAAGTTCTACACCTGAGCTCTGCAATAATCAGTTTAAACCAGGAAAGGCAGCCGGGTTCTATCACGAATGAGTGCTTTAGTTTTGTATTACTTCTGTTGACAAGGTGTTTCCTGTGGCCATGCTTTTACTATATTTATTATTTTGCTGGCGTGTGTGTCTTTTGTGCCAGTTTAACCTGTTATTCCTAAATGCAGGATGGAAATTTGCTGGCAGGAAAAGTCATTTGCTGGCAGCCCTGCCATTCTCTGGCAATCAAGAATAGAATTCCCTCATTATTGATCTTTTCCTCCTGCTTCAGCACATGCTCTACCTTTATGTCTCTTGACTCTGTTTACAGTCACAGCCAGGAAGGAGGCAGGAAGGGAACATCCAGAGGCATCTCACAAGACTTCCTTCTTGTCTTTGACCTGTCTGTCAGGCTATTTCTGAACATGGGTCTATTGCGTTTTTTGAAGAACTGCTAGCTTGTGTCCAAAAATAGCCTGGCTGACAAGTCAGAGATGCAGAGAACAGATGCAGGTGAAGTAGGAAGAGTATCACACACTTCAGTTTCCTCAACAGTGTCACCCTTGTAATACTCAGTTCTCCACAAAAGTGGCCAGGGGAAAGCATAAAAACCAGTTTCCACACACCTCTCATTCCCCATCTCCATTCCAATCTTTTTTCAGTACCTCATTGTATTTGTTTTCAGGGGGAGGCAACACTGGTCACTTAATTTAAAAATGAATGAAATGGTGTTTAGGAGCCATAGTGCTGTGGCTTCAAGTGAGCCAGGATGAGATAGGAAATTCTCATCAACTAGAAACTCCTTATATCACAGATCAAATAAAATGCTGCAGAATTGTTCTGAATTTGGTAAAGCTAAGGAAACCCATGACTAGGGGAATGTTCAGTGTGGAGGGAACTTTATTACCCTTCTCTTCAGTGTTAATATATGAGCTATGGCCATTTCAAGAATGTCACAGATATCATTTTAGGCAAAAGTATTATTTAAAAAACTCAATTCCATTTTGTATATTTTGCCATTTGGCTGAGGTTCAACTACCACTAATGTTAGCGAGTCACTGTGCACCTTTTTCGATATAAAAATGAAACGTGATAAGGTTTTTGTTGGAATATAAGCTTGTTATTTGTAAAACTAACCAGGTCAAAGTTCTGATATATTTTCCTATGAACATAAAAACAGATTTCTACTTATTTTATTATATTTTATTTTCTATATTTGACACAACATTATTGTCATAACCTATTTAATTCTTGTCTCCCTCTGATTGTTGATATCTCACCATTTAGATCTGCTTCCAGCTGTTCACATTCATTGTCTGGCTAATGGAAAAATCAGCCTGTCCTGTGAAATAGGTGGCCAGTTCAATGATAATGTTCACTGGACTCTGAATGGAAATCCCGTAAGTGATGCCTGCATCACGGATAATGGCACTAAAATTATTTTGGAAAAAGGTAAACGTGGCAAGTTCGTTTGCCAAAGAGGAAACCACTGTAAGAGTTCTCCTGTTGAAATGACATGTGAGAATGGTAAGTTATAGTTTATCTAACTTTACTTATTGGAGTTCAAAATGGTATATGGATAAACTAGTTCTATACCTGTGCTTCGGTACAAAACTATGTGATAGGGCTTAGTTTTGGGGGAGGAAAATAAGGGGGAAAAATTATGCCACTGCCGACCAGCATCCATCAGTATTCATCTGGCTAGCATTGTGTCAGTGTGTGAGAGAGTTGAGGGCTGTTTGGAAACTGAAGCAGTATTTGCTGTGTGAGCAAGGAGCCTGGGCGTGGCTTAGCTCAATTGTTCTGTACTAAGTTGCTTGGTGCTGTGAAACTAAAGCTGAAACTGAAACTCCTCTCCTTTGCTTGTGTTTTGCATTTCGAACAGATTTCTTTTCAGGTGGGGAGGGGGAGTAGAACTCCTTAGAATCAAAGCATGTTAATAATAATATACAAAATACCAATGCTCTGATAGTCATTTTGAAAAATCCTTTCTTAGTGAGCACCTAGAAGCCAAGAGGAACATATGTGCCAAATTTCAAGTTTGTAGGCTTTACAGTTCTGGATAGTGGTGGGATTCAAATTTTTTTACTACTGGTTCTGTGGGTTTTTTACTACTGGTTCTTGGTGGGCAGGGCAGGGGAAGGATACTGTAAAATCTCCAGTCAGAGGTGGTATTTGCTAGGTCTCCGAACTACTCAAAATTTCTGTTATCGGTTCTCCAGAACTGGTCAGAACCTGCTGAATACCACTTCTGGTTCTGGAGATTGATGATGCATCAATGGTATTTTGCTTTTATATAGAGAGATATATAGATAAGCAGATTGTACTTCCCTATGTATCCTTAATTTAATCTGGCCAGCTGAAAATTGTTTATCAAATCATTTTCCCTTTTCTCCTCCTCATTAGTGTGAAACTACAGCTCTTGTTTAGGTACTGTAGATGATTAGGCAAACTCCTTCCTTTTTCTCATATTTTAATCTTCCTGATTATTTTCGCAAATACCATTTCAGTGAAAACGCCAAGCAGCACAAGTGATGAAATGGTAGCACTTGTGATTGATGGGGAACAATTGTTTTAATATAAGCATATACACAAATATATTCAATGCTGATGCAAATTAAATGCACCCATGAGATGTGATTATGCCAGAGTGAGGATCTAATCTTACCACCAGCAATCTGTGTACCCTAACCCTTAACACTGAATCTGGCTACTGTAGTTTCTGCATCTGTATTTATTTTCTAGAGTCCTAGTTTGAAAAGGGGAGTCAAAGATAGATAAATACTACATCAATGGCTCTTTGGATCTGATGTGGATATGAGCATAGCAATTTGATTAGGTGTCATGGTCCTCAAATGCACAGAAACACCAACACCACTCTATTCTCAAAATATTATAGAGCAATGGCTATGCACACACTTTGCATATGGAGGGCTTCAGGTTTAATCTCTGAGAACTTTAAGAAACTTTAAGAAAAGCTGAACTTTAAGAAAAGCTGGAGGAAAAAGATCTAAGACAGGAGTTGGTCAACTGATGTAGATTAAGCAAGCCAGCTAAATCAAAGGTCTTGTTTAGTATAAGGCAACTTTCTGTATTCCTATATCAGAATACATATTCCAAAACCTGAAAATTATGGATAGTTGAAAAGATAATAATTATGTATAATTCAGGCAAAATAATTTACTTTTTGTTGGTATATTCTAGACAAGAGAAGAAATTAAATAGCTAACAATGCCCATACTCCCCTCCCACCGCATAAAACCATCTCTAGTTTTAGCATGTGAACTCACTGATTGCTTTGAAACTGCATTTTTCAACAATTATAATAGAAACTTTAACCTTAGACTGTCTACTATTGACCTCACCTGTTTCCTAAGAGGTCTGTAGGGAGGTCTGTGCATAAATGCACCAACGTGCCTACCGTCCCTGTCCTATTGTTTCTTTTTATTTTTCTTCTATGTATGCATTTCATGTATTCATAACTGTATTTATACTTATACCTGTTATCTTATAATCACTTGATAAATAAATAAATAAGTAAGTAAGTAAGTAAGTAAGTAAGATACCTGGCTGTTAATGCAAATACACAAACAAAGTAGGTCTGGAGTGGTCTAATGGTTAAGCCTGCCAACTGTCTTTGGACCATTCCCACTCTCCCAGCCCAACCTACATCACAGGGTTTTTGTAGTATAGAAAATAGGAAGAAGAAGGAAGAAGGACTATATCCATGTTCACCATCTTTAGTTATGTATAAAAATAGTTAAAAATAGATAAAAACAAAATAAATAAACTGTATTTGATAGTACAGTTAGATTATTCAGCCTTATCCTAACATCACTTCTGTGTTCAGATTGGGCTATATTTGAACTAACATTCAGCAATTCCTATAGTTTATGCTGTATCACTATTGCAAGGTGCAAAGGAGCATAAAGAATTATCTCTGAGGGGATTGTGCACCTGTTACTGAATCATAAATATCAAAGCCACACAAAACTATTTGCAGATAGCAACTCTGACAACACACTGACAGAGATTAATCTAAATAATTAAGAGGATCAATGAATTAATAATACCAACTTTATGCTTAATTGTTTACATTATTAAACTTTAGTCTTTTATAGGATGTAAACATTAAAGTAGAAAATATTTTGTCTAACTATGTTTCTGCAACTGCTAATATTGGCAGACATTTTATAAAAATAGTATGTTAAAATCAAGGAAATTGTATTAGCCTACTAAAGAAAATAATCTGCCCTAATGCATATAAGCATACACACACACATATTCTTCCTACTGTTAATCTTAGAAGACAAAGTTTATTTCATGACTGCAAGTTTCCTCTAGCCTTCTCTGTCTCAGCTCCCAGTGGACTGCCTTGCCAGAAGAGTGACAGATCATCCCTGCCTGATTACTTGCCAAGAGTTTCTTGTTCAAATTAAGAAGTTTCCTTTTCGTCCCTTTTTAATGAACCAAAAGTGACACTAAGATTATATTGAGAAACCAACTGACTCGTAGTTACTTTTGCCATTTTTTCCCTCAATCAAATTATCATAGATTCACACGACACACTGAAATGGTTTTAGACAGCATGCTAAATTGGAAAATTGGTGCGAAAGCAGGGGTTTAGTGAGCTGTAGAAAGAGAGTCTAATTGGGCCTTTGTGTCTAATTCAGTGGAAGATACTGGTGCAACATTTGCTAACTTGCAAGTAGCAGCTTCTGTGGGAAAAAAGAATACTCCAAACTGCTGCAGAAAAGGAAAATTTTATAGTCTTTCCATGTAGAGCAGATTGTAATCAGCTATGTTATGTTATTTTCATTTATTACTGTAAATAAAATTACCATAAATTATTGCAAATAGAAAGGAAAAGAAAAGAAAGAAAAACTTATAAAAGGACAACTCTTATAAATAAAATAAAAATTAGCCCTATGGATTAAGCATATAAATTAGAATATGCAATCCAAATCTCTAAAAAAAATTGTGCAGGTAGATGTCAAGCAGTTCAATGCTTACTCAGCTGTATAAAAAGTTAGCTTGCTTATTTATTTAATTTACTGTCTGACTCTCAACATCTCTGGGTGGTTCACAAATGCAAACATTAAAAAAATACAGTAAAATACAAACATAAAGAAAAAATGATAGCAAAGAGGACACAAACAGACAGGAGTGGAATCCTCCTCCCCAAAGATCCATACTTCAAGTGGGGATAAAATTGAGAAGAACTGAGATCACTTCTAGATGATTAAAATATGGAGGAGGGCAGTCACAAAAGGAATATTCATTTCCATCATTCTCTAGTTTTCAAACAATTCACATATAATGCAAAAACACAGAAAAATCTAAAAAAAGCAGTGAGTTTCCGGAATAAAATTAAAATGTAAAATAAAGGGAGTTGATATAACACATGATTATATTATAACAAATATATATTTGTTGCCTGTACTTCATAGTTATAGATTTTCATTTAATTTATTTAAATTACATTTAATAAAAATTGTTTTGAAAATAATAGCACCTATTTAGGATGAAATTGATAGATTTGACTACATTGTCAGTCTTTTTCTGAATAAGTAGTTACAGTCCAGAATTCCTTTAAAAAACTTGGTCTGTGTATATTAATTCATATATTTTATCCTGGCTTCTAGTTGTTAAATCACCACCCAGAGTCCTTCTTTGGGAGAGATGGTTGGTTCAGAAATGTGAAAAATAAAATAAAATAATAAATAAACTGACCTCAGCATTGTGGAATTTGATATGAAAAGATATGTAGCACTAATTTTATTTAAGGCATAAGAGACACATGCTTTGTGAATCTTTTTCATTTTATCATATTTCGGTGTATATATTTAAACATTAAAAAATAAAACTCTGCCTTTTTTAATGTCAAGATGCATCTGACATCAGCTCTAGTTCTGATTTCTAATTTCGTCAACTTTGTCAACTGCTGAAGGCCATCTGTTAGATCGGGTAGATCGGTTCCCGCAGAGACGCGAGACCAAGTGTACATTCAGCTCTTTATTTCAGTGTTAAGACCTGTACAAGATCTTGGAGCCGCGGCAGCCCTTCATATAGGGATTGCTCGCGGCTCGGCGGCCAATGACAGCGCTTTGAATCTCCCGCGATCGACTCGGCCAATCGTGGTTGATTCTTAGCGCGCCAATCACGGCCGTTCAGGTGACCAATCGGGTTGCGGTCCGTGTGGACCAATCAGAATTCAGTCTTTGGAGAATGCTAATATAGAACACCATCTCTTTCTTCCTACCAGGGGATCTGCTGCAGCATCCATTCTTCCTGTATGTCCTAACAGCCTGTGGAGGTGGAGCAGTTTTACTAGCCGTCACAGCCTCATTGATCACATGCTGCTGTATGAAAACCAAGCACAACTTTGTTCGAGTGCCTGTGGGTGAGTATTGCCTTTTCTCTTTGGGTAGTGTGTCATAATGCAGCCCATCTATGCTTACTTAACAACAAGTATTTAAACAAAATCATGAAGAAAATCAGAAAAAAGACAATAGAGGGAAAGAGTTTTTTCCATTTATATTTATTATTAAGAACTTGCTTTGGGCGAATTGGCAAATAATTAGCAGATATTTTTGTGGAAGATACCTCTATTTTTGGTAAATGCTGCTGAACACATGTTGTTTACTTTCTCAGGCCACTTACCAAGCTGAGTATTGTAAGCATAGCATCCTCCACAGCATTCACCAAAGGATGACCTTCATCAAAGCAGTTGACAAGTAGTCTGGAAGAGGTTCCAGGCCATGCAGTCTCAATGTGCCCATATTTGCCAAAGTTGCTCAGACTTTGTCCCGAAGACCCCTGGCAGCACATGTTAAGTGGCTTTTGACTGTGAATCACATAATGGTGGTTAAAGTCATTCTTTGTTGATGGATCTTGGTTAGCTTCATAGAACAAGCATTCTTGTCCAAGGGCACTCAGGACCTTTTGCCAAAAATAGAGGGGGGAAAAAATCTTCTCAACTCTCTTCTGTGATGTAGCATAATGCTATGGGAAAAGCATATCTGGGCTCTGAAACAGAGTGATGTGTAAGACTATAGTCACACTGTTTCACTCTTAGAAACAGAGACACTATTTTGCTTCACAAAACAGCTCCGGGGACGTTCATTTGAATCTTCATCAGCTCAAAACATCCCTCAAAGCTTCACTAAATCCTAATATATAAAATACATACAGATCTTGATGTTATAAGCCATAAGGGTTGCCTTGCAGAGTAATAGACGGCAAACAAATGTAATAAATAAATAAGACAACAATATGACAGTCATAAAGCCCATTAGGGCTTCTTTCCAGATAAGAAGGGTATAGGACTGAAGCATATCTCTGTTCCACATTAAGAATGAAAGAACACACATGAATTGCAATGTTCAAGTTTTGACTGTGCTTTTCTACAGAAGACGAAAAGGATGAGGGCATAACCATGTCTGCCATTTCTAGTGAAAGACCAAATCCTCCTCCTAATGGAGACCATTGTGAAGTTACAGATGTCCTTGTTGATAGTACCCCCAACACTAGTAAGTACAGAGACATGAGTGTTGTTATTATACAACAGAAAATAAATGTATCTGTGTTGTTCTAAAAGCTGTTTTCCCTATTATCTACTTTGGCATGGAGATGAACTACATCTCTTTCCAGTATCTTTTGAAATAAGCCATCTTTTGCACTTATTGCAAGTGCAATAAGAAATCTTGGAACAGTTTCTATGTAGCGATTGTTCTATTTGTACATGTATTGTTTTAAGCAATTGTTTATATAAAGCATACTTGCTAAAATGGATCTCATGTCCCAGAATTCCTTGTCAAATGCTTACTCACAACATCAAGTCAAGTAAAACTGATTTTCTTTGTTAATAAAAACAGTTATATATAACCTATGATTTCCTGAAGACTTCCTCAAATAAATGGAGCTTAAATAATCCATAAACAGCTTCACAAGAAATAAGCACATTTAAGTTCAAGAATTTGGTTCTTGTGTTTTAATGTTAGTGTCATTTACAAGAATGAAAAGCAAGATAAGATGAACATTTGATTAAATATTTAAGCAAATGTACACAATGCTAAATTATATACTTTATGAATTTTTCTGACATTCTTTTAAAGGTGCACAAATCTGTGAAACTTTCAAACCAGACCTCAAGGAGAATCCAAATCCTTCAGTGGGACCTGACGTGAAATCAGAATGCAGAAGAGAGGAGAAAGTGGGGACAGAAACAGAGTTCCAAGAGGACACGATTGACAATGCAGCTCAGGAAGTTATAGATGTCTGTTTTCCTGATCCTATTGATGCTTGATCCAATGTGCTCTTTTTGTCTTCTCCAAGTCTGGGGAACTGGGGCTTCTTCATTCCAAGCTTTCTCAGAATAGTATAACATCCTTTATAAATTACTTGCCTGCTAATATCATAAGCCTACAAGCCATTTAAAATCAGCCCCAAGTGTGTTTTCTGCTGTGTTCCTATTCCTAAGGGCATTTATAGAAATGATATAGATATGAGAAATCTAAGTATCAGATACCCTTCTCCCCAAATTGGAATAATTTCCCTTCCAAGTCAATGTTTGGCTTTCAATCTCCAAGATTCCTGTTTCATCTTAAGGAGACATACAAATGATGAAATTCTTTTGAAGAATTCTAGCTCTTTTTACACTGAAATCAGAATCAATAATTCTGTAGAAAATTTTAAGCTTCCCTGCTGAAATGTTTAGCTGTAGCAGATTTTTGTGATTAAACATAATGTCTATTTATTTCTGTGCTAAGTGTTTACATGAACCAAAACTGGTTCTTGAACCATCAAATCTAGGGGTTAGCAGCAGGCTCATTAAGCTACACAGGATGTTCTCAAACTGCCTATGACATTTTGGGTCTTCTGCAACTCTTTCAACAGCAGACCATACACTAATGTTTGGGATCCAGAGATTTGCCTCATCCCAGAATCGTCTGAATTATGAACAAAACCCCTTTCACCACATTTTTATAATGCTGAGAGTGAGGATTCTAATCATATATTTCTCTTGGACATTTGAAGAGAATTATGCAAAAGTATTTTTCTATACATACTCTAGTTCTTCATGTGTGACTAACAGGTAGAGAATAACAGAACATTTCCCTGATCACCATTTTTGCCGATGATATCATCTTAAATCCAGTTTTTCAGCAACATTTTCATAATTTTCTCATCTTTATTTAAGATGTGCTTTGTGTTTATTTTAAAAATAAAGAATAGGTATATTTTGAGTTTATCTGTCTTGTGAATCTTGTTGAATGTGAAAAAAGTTTATAGAAGGTGTCCTACTGTGGAACTTTGTGAACAAGTTTATATAAGAAGATAAGACTTCTAGTTACAATAGCTATCGGTACAAACAGCTTAAAGGAACAGTGCTTCATGCTTCTAAAACCATCCTCCATTTTCTGAAGGACGAAACCAAGAGAAGTGATTGTCCCCATATTGTCTTGTGTATTTTCTGTAAATGTCAGATGAACCACTGTGGGAACTATGATGCTGAACATGCTATTGGGTAAATCAGCAACAATTTTATGCTGATCTTGCCATAAGGAAAAAAAAAGAATAAAGCTTTTATTTTTTTTAAAATGACATAGGCCTTAATTTTATGAGAAATTGAATCTAAAAACTCTTCCTTTCAGGGAAGAAAAATGTTCCAACAGCTTGGTCTGCTATCAAAAATAAATACAGTTTGCAGGAGTGTATACTATAATATGAATTGGATGTATCCAGTACACTTAAAAAAAGAAAACAAGCAAACAATTTGGTGATGACAAATACAGCTTTGGCATCTGTTAAAACCACCATTTAAAGTATCATACTCTGAAAGATTTTAAGAATAATAAACAAGAGGCAGAGATAAAGCTGTTTTTTCTTCTTCTACTTTATTGTCATCCAAGCCTTGTTTATGCTTTTTCTTTTCAGAGAAACATGGTATATAAACATGGCATATAATAATAGTTACTTTGTTTGCAAAGTTTATTGACCACTTGCATATAGTTTATATGTATATATGTATTTTTCATCTTCCTAAAGGCTTTAAGGTAGATTTGGCCAGGCTCATTGGGAATTATACAATTGTTGTTGCTAGTTGCGAAGTCGTGTCTGACCCATCGCAGCCCCATACAATTAATACAATTAAATATTGTGTTACAATATTAATACAATGTACATTAATACATTAATACAATGTATTAGTACTCTTAATACAATTAAGAGTAGCAATTAGGAAAAAGTACCTAAATCAAAATGAAAGTATTCTGGTGATAGGCATTTTTAGAGGAACCCTTTGGACAATAAAACAGACACTTCCTGCTTTTGAATGAGGAGCGTCTTTACTACACCAAGGAAGATGCAAAGAAAACGCAGGCATGAGGAAGCTGTGTATATTCTGCTGAATAGCTAGAGCTTGCTGCTTTGCTTAATTCCCTCCCCCCCTTTATATTGCAATAATACAATGTCTGAAAAATAATTCACCTGTAATGCTTTGAGCTGTATTCACACTGTGGTGATTTTTTTATGATGCTGTCCTTCACTAATAAAGAGGTTGTTTTATATACCTAGAACGAGGAGTTGGATTCTTTGTATTAACCACTTATTTTTCAACATTGGCTAAAATTCTTACCTCACAGCATATTCAGCAATCTTGACATTTTTCTAAACCAGGAGTCACCTTTATCCTCCAGCAACCCAAAGCTGGTTCTCTTGCCAGTCTAATTTTACTATTCCATTTCCCAGAGAAGAGAAAAAATCCTGAGGGTTATGTACAAACAACAATCCTATTCATACTTATTCCCTGTTATTATACGTGTGAACATTAAATTCTATCTTCCATCTGGAAATTCCTTCCACTAATTATTTTGCTACAAACGTTACAAGGCAGATTGAGTTAAAAGAGTCTTGACATCACCCAGGAACTGGCGATGGACTTGAATTTGGATCCTTTCAGTCCTAGTCTTACCTTACCTACTCCACACTAACTTTCATTGTTAAGTACACTGGCACCAAATTTATTTTAAAATAAGGGGAGACACTGATCTTTAATTCTTTGCTTCTTCACTTTAACTGGCAGCATGGTACTACCTGCTCAATAAATGAATCAGAAGCTAAATGCATACATGTATAAAACTGATTGCGCCATGATTAATCTTCAGGATTGGCTTCATGAAACAGCCTTAAGTTATCATTAACTGTCCTAGTGTTAAAGCTTACATTATTCTACCACAGCTTCATAATGTTTAAAACTGTCCTGCTTCATCACTTCTTACTTTGAAGAGGAAATCAGGTGATTGATTATGCATAATTGTAGATATAGGAATGGGACTTTGGAAAAGTGTAGGCATGCCCTCTTTCTTCTGCCTGTACTGTCCTTCTTCATGGTGGCAGCAGGCACTTAGGTCCAGGTCACCGTCAGTATGTTTTTATGGGAAGAGGAACTGCCTATAATCTTGAAAAAGGCTGACCTATGCCCCATTCTGAAAATATAGGGTCTTTCATAACTAAACCCAGTCTTCTACTTCAGCATCAATTTTGCAGGACCAACATTTTTCTTAGATCTTAGCCAAGATGTTATTGCCTTTGTCTAGCTGGTTTTTGATAATTCATGTATGTTTTCATCCACTACCAAAACATAAATGAAGATAATTGAATTTAATTTACGGAATACAAACTAAAGAACCCTTTTCCAGTAGTGACCACAATATGATCGACTTTTGTCTCAACATACGTCCACACAAAAATCACCACAATGATGTAATCCCCAATTGTAACTTCAAAAAAGGCAACTATGATCTTATAGACAGCGATCTCTCGTCCCTGGATTGGCAATCTCTATTCACTGGATGCAATACTGTTGAAGACCATTACAACATATTTTTACTTGAAGTCAAAAGAGTCATCAAACTATATGTACCAACAACAACTCCCAAAACAAAACAAAAAAGCAGATTACCCATATCAATAAGGAAACTTCAATCCAAAAAGAGATCACTCTGGAGGAAAAACAAAACTGGTCACGTTGCCAATTTCAAAAACCGATACAAAAATTTATGCCACCAGATAAAGACCGAATGCATCAATTATCACATTAAACAAGAGGAAAACCTTCTAAGCACCAATTCCACCCGTGCTTTTTACAATTTTGTAAACAACAAACTAAAAGACTCAAGGTCCATCCCTCCCTTGTTAGGACCTGATGGTAAAGACTGCAACGACGACACCATTAAAGCCAACATCTTTAACACATTCTTCGGCTCAGTATTTGTAAACAGCAATGGATCATGCCCAGTATTTCCTAGCCGTACCACAGATAACAATAATGATCTAATACATATCGATTTCTCAGAAGACAATGTTGAAAAATCACTACGCAATCTAAAACCATCTCTATCTATTGGACCGGATGGAATATGTGCCTACTTCTTAAGAAAGCTATCCACTGCAATAGCCAAACCTCTAAGCATAATCTTTGAAAAATCTTTCAGGACCAGCTCCTTGCCTAACCTATGGTCACAAGCCACAGTCATCCCCATCTTCAAAAAGGAGACCCAAGCCTAGTTGAAAATTACAGGCCAATCTCCTTATGCTGCGTCACCTGTAAAGTCATGGAATCAATTATTAACCAATCCATCATCCTCCACTTAGAGACAAATAACCTACTCTCCAATAAACAATTTGGTTTCAGAAAAAAACTATCCTGTAATCTACAACTCTTACACTGCAAAAACATATGGACAACACAACTCGACCAGGGCAAAGCAATAGACGCAATCTACATAGACTTCGGTAAAGCCTTTGATTCAGTGGTACACGATAAACTACTCCTAAAAATAAAATCCTATGGTATCTCTGGACAACTGAATAACTGGATAGAAGCATTCCTGTCAAACAGACAACAAATGGTCAAAATCGGGAGCGTCCTATCAAATCCAGTACCTGTCAATAGTGTGTCCCGCAAGGCAGTGTTATAGGACCAACTCTCTTCATACTCTACATAAACGACCTCTGTGATCATATTAAGAGCAATTGCGTTCTCTTCGCTGATGACGTAAAGCTGTTCAATACCACAGACAATAATGCTACCCTACAAAAGATCTTGACTATGTATCAGAATGGTCAAACAAATGGCAACTTCAAATCTCAACAAATAAATGCTCTGTCTTACATATTGGCAAAAAAAAATCAGAAAATAAAATACAAGCTGAATAATCAAGAACTTGTTGATGACCCAAGCTCTGTAAAGGACCTTGGAATACTCACCTCTAATGATCTAAGTGCTAGAGCCCACTGCAACTACATAGCCAAAAAGGCATTAAGATTTGTTAACCTAATCCTACGTAGCTTTTCTCTGGTAATATCACACTACTAACCAGAGCATATAAAACATTTGCTAGACCAATACTCGAATACAGTTCATCAGTCTGGAATCCACATTACGTATCTGATATTAGCACAATTGAGAAAGTCCAGAAATATTTCACAAGAAGAGTTCTCCACTCCTCTACTCGTTGTAGAATACCTTATGCCACCAGACTTGAAATTCTAGAACTAGAAAACCTTGAATTACGCCGTCTTCGGTCTGACTTAAGCATGGTATATAAAATCATACATTGCAATGTCCTACCTGTCAGTGAATACTTCAGCTTCAACCATAACAACACAAGAGCACACAATAGATACAAACTCAAAGTAAACCGCACCAAACTTGATTGCAGGAAATACGACTTCAGCAATAGAGTGGTCAATGTCTGGAATACTCTACCCGACTCTGTAGTTTCTTCCCCAAACCCCAAAAACTTTAACCTTAGACTGTCTACTATTGACCTCACCCCTTTCCTAAGAGGTCTGTAGGGGCGTGCATAAGCGCACCAACGTGCCTACCGTCCCTGTCCTATTGTTTCTCTTATTCTTTTATTTTTCATATATGTACCCATTTCATGTATTCACAACTATGTATACTCTTATACTTATTATCTTGTAAACAATTGGCAAATCAAATAAATCAAATAAAAATAAATAAATAAATAATCTTATTGCATGTAGAATTGAATTAGCCATTAGCATCTTGAGCCTATGCAATTTGGTTACCTGACAAAGGGATGAGCAAACGAAGTAAAAACTACAATCAAATTGGAGGTCTCTCTTCTTTGTAATGATCCACCTAATATTTTTACTATATATCTTTGACACAGTTATATGGAGATATAATCTCATGGCCCTGGTTAACAGTTTCTGCTTAGCCTTGATCTAAAATCTTAGATCCCAGCAGTTAGTCAGGTTAAGTTTTCTAGCTCTGTAGACCTAGCTTGTAAAGGTTCTTAACCTTGTATGCAATGGGTCAGGGCTACCTTCTATTTTCTCATGAGAACTTGTTTTTTTTTAAGCTATGGAAGACAAGAGAGTAGGAGAGGTGACATCCATTCTCAGAGGTAGTACACTTCTCATTAAAAAGGCAGGGGATAGAGAAGCATGGAAAATATGAGAAGGCTTCAAAGGATGAGAAGGTAAGAAAGATGATTTGGATGTACTTCAACGAAGATCCAAAGAAGTGGAGAGACACTGAAGGACTTGGCTTCAAGATAAAGATGACTTCTGTGGGAAGCTGTAGTGAAAGGAAGTCAGTTTCCTAGTTTCCTGTCAACATCAGAGTGTTGCTAGTGCTAGTCATGGTATTTAACCTTATATTTTATTTTATTAAATTTATATCCTTTTCCAATCAGAATTGCCTCTTTGTGGTATACATACTAAAGCCAGAATTAACACATCTATTTATCCTGTAAAACAGGGATGTCAAACTGGATTTCTTTGAGGGCCAGATCAGCATTGTAGTTCTCCTCTGTGGACTGGGGGGAGGGCATGGAGTGTGTGTGTGTGTGAGAGAGAGAGAGATGGGACAGATGCTTCCTGCAGCACTTTGCTGGCAAAAATGGGGCATGGGGGAGAAATGTGCAGCCCTCTGAACCACGTTTTTGGTATCTATGGCCTCTTGCAGCACTTTGCTGGCTAAAAATGGGTTATGAGAAAACTCCGTGAGGTCTCCACATGGCCCATTTTTGGCCTCCCTGGGCTCCAGCAGCTCTGGAGCCAAAAACGATCTATGTTTTTGACTGGCAGAGTGCTGCAGGAGGCCATGGAGGCCCAAAGCAGGCTGTGGGGGAGTTGCATGCATCCCCCCCATGGACCATTTTGGCCAGCAGAGGCACCGTGGACCAGTCCTTTCATATTTCCAGGCCAGCCCTGTGAACCAGATTAAAACACCCCACATGCCAGATCTGGTCTGTGGGCCTTGAGTTTGACACCCCTAAGGTAAAATGTGCACATATTATGTAGAGACATGATTAACCTTAAAATGATTGAGCAGACTTCATAAATCAAGTATTTTGTTTACCTTTTACTGCTTATCAGAAAGACGGATGAGGAAAGCAGGAAAGACGAACAAAGGAAATCATCTTAATAAGCTGCTGCTTAACTGCTGTAATTAAATACTGCTTGTAATTAAATACTTGCTTTCCATGCCTGCAGATGAAACTGGTATCTGGCCTTAAGTTGTTAATAAAAGCAGGAACCCTCCTCTCCCACTAGTGTGGTGTAAATTGAAGCAGATCCCATGAACTCATGAAGTCCCTTTGTACAATCATAGCAGAATTTGCTTCTCTTCCTTTGGGGTTCTCCTGTCCTGCTGTCTTCCTCTATGCTTCCATTTCACTTAGTAGTAGCTTGGGAAACAGCATGAAGGCTGAGAGAAGAGAAACCACCCCAGGAAGCGCAGCTCAGGCAGAGTTTCAAAGTTAAATATCTCCCACTTATATCGCAGTGTCCTATTGGTAAATGCAATTTTTAAAACTTCATTGATATTATGCTGAAAGAAGGTGGAAGTAAAGCCACTTGTTATCAACCTTCCTTGATAACAAGTGACACAATCCTTTTCAAGACAAAAGCCCTGTTTGGCAATGGAGCACAACCGATGCAACAGGGAAGCAGAATAAGATAAAAGATTATTAAAATTGTTTTGTGCTGACTCAGAGATGAATGCATTGGGCTTGAACACAAAATCAGGGAAAGGACCAAAAAGTATGCACTATGTTATTTTCACCTTGTAGAGATAAAAAAAACTAGCCTTAACAATCTGACTGGACTCCTGTTTTTCTGGGCAGCAAGAAGGAATTGCCCCTGCTGCCTTCTAAGATATGTTTTTTACTTGTTAGAATAGATCACCCAGCCCTGGGTATTCCTTAATGGTTATCCAAATCAAGTAATAACAAGTCATGCCTCTGTTTAGCTTCTGGGCCAGATGAGTTGCCCAATTAACAAAGACTAATTATGGGACTGTGTAACCTCCAGGAGTTGCTAAACACTGCATTTTAATGTGTGGCCAGTTTTAATGGAGGTTGAGAAGATTCAATGTCCAGTTATTGACCAGCATACTTTTCATCACTTGCTTTGATTGCTTTCTTTCAATTGTTATGGGTCGGTAGTATTAGGATATAATATTTCTGTCTGGGAAAAGCAACTTGGTGGTATACAAGTTACCAAGAATTCTAAGAATTTATTATGCTGAGTAGTTTAATTATAAATAGTTTAACATGCATTCAGGAGCTACATTAAGCACGAGACAGCTGTGCAATTTGACAACATTGCCACCAGGTGACAGCAAAGGGCAAAACTTCAGTATTTGAAGACTTCAGAATGGAGAGGGCATAGTTTTTGCTTGTGCTTCTTTGTTCTCTACCCAAATGTACTTGCTGCAGAAGTGAGTTGGAAGGATGGAAGGAGAGAGGGGGGAGGGGAGAGAGGGAGAGGGAGGGCAGGGAGAGCTGAAAAATGCCAAGGTGAGGAAAAGCATAATTAAAGTATAAAAAGTTGAAATGATGCCTATTTGTAAACATATAACATATGTAGTTTTGTAAATTTAACTAGGAAAAGGTAAATATTTCTGTAAACATGAAACCTAAATTCAAAGAAGACTTTCTAATTTATAGATCATTTCTGCAGTGACCTTGACTTCTTTAATTCCATTATTATGAATTACATCAGTCATTACTAACTACCACACTCCTGCAGAGATGCTGCAAATCACACCACACTTTGGGAAATAATCATTCATTAATAGCTGATATTTTGTGTAAGAAAGACTAATACAAGAAGACCGAATTCAATACTGACAAGTTTGGAGTGCAAGCTGTTCTATCACTTTCAAAATGCTTGCTCCATTAGAAGCCAGCTTAGAGCTTAGTAAATATGGAGCTAGATATTAGCCCTTATTCGTTGTTTTATCCAACCTTTCTGCAAGACCTATTTCAAAGTGAATAATTAAAAAAAGAAAACCCATAAAGCAGATGGACTACCAATAAAGAAAATGTAGGGCTTTCCCACACATACGCCTAACTGCAGCATTGATGTTGTCCAGAATAATCTTTTTCTTTTTGGGTCTCCATGGCATTGTCTTCATCTTGTTGAAGAATAAGTCAGAGTTATGTTGTTTTTAATCATTCTGGTATTGAAGAAGACTTTACTCCTTTATTCCTACACAGCCCAGAGGCAACTTCTACTTGTCTAAAATCTGTTTTACTTGCTTGCTTATTATTTGGGCTGGACAGTCAATGGCATGGTGGCCTAGAAGTGAAGATGCTCACCTCCCACTTAGAAGGTTGACAGTTCAATTGCAGGGAATGGCATATGTTTCTATATTAGGGTACAAAGATAAAATATCTGCTGTGAACTCTGTGCAGGTATCAGGAAGTATTCAGCATTCAGGCAGTAAATGCTCAGTTACATTTTGTCAACTCCACCCCAAATAAAGGGGTTAAAGGGAAAAAAATAAGCTGGAGGGAAGTTAGAATGTGCCTGGGAACAGAGCAATATAGGCCAAATAAGGATCAGCAGTGGGGACAGCAATTTCATGCTATTTTAAGGGTTTGCTCACCCAGGTTTGGAGGGACAGCATGGGGAAAAGGCTGCAGATGACAGAGGATTATTTTTTAACAGAAGAGAATCATAAAGTATATTAGGTTTGGAATTGCAACTATTCAGTTACTGGTCTTGTCTATCTTTCAGCCTAACTGTCCTATAAGATTGTTGTAAAGATAAAATGGGGAGAAAGGGGGGGGAAAGGAAGGAAGGAAGAAAATAATACTTATTTCTCATTTGTGTCTTGCCTAATATTGCTTACACCAGGAGTAGGCAATGTGTGGCGCTCTAGATACTGCTGCATTAGGTGCAACTCTCAGTGTTCCCAAACAGTGTAGCCAATGGGAAAGATGCTGAAATTTGTATTCAGCAGCATTTGAAATGCCACAGACATTATCATTTGCAGGTACTTTAGCCAAATGTATGAGCCAGTAAAGTAATAACTCATTTCCGTAGCCTAGGATGGACATGCCGCATTGAGAATAGTCTAGGTAACATAGGTTCAGACTGAAAAAGCTAGTTAGATAACTAGCGAAACATTTCAAACTAAAAAGAACAAAGTTCAGTTGCCATGATTCAACTTCCAGACAACCTAGGTAAAATAATTTGCTATTGCAAGGCTGACAGTACTTTTCCATAGAATGTTGTTTTACCCTTCTTGGAAGAAATGTCCATCTGGGTTCACTTCCAAGTGGGAAGAAAGACACTGGAAACATGGAGACTACTTGGAAGGATGATTTTAATGGTGGACAGGACCACATTGAGGTCCTGGGTAAAAAAGCACATGGATGAGAGAGGGAGAGAGATTTATAACCTCTATTGGGCTTTGAACTTGCTTCCTGTTCCTGTGGCAAGAAAGTATCCTTGGGGCCTTGGGGCCATGCAGGGGTAACTTTGCAGCTTGTCTTGAGTCCCAAGCTTGGTTGAATTTTGTTGGGTGATGCAATATTTCCTGGTGCCATGTGGTGAGATGGGTAGAGGGTTAATCCTATCATGTCCTGATCCCATCACCCTGGAGCTGCAGGAAGCTGCTTTGTCTTTAAAAATATGTTTCTCCTTTTCTCATCCAGGGAAATATAATATTCTGCCTTTTTAATATTTCCTAGAATATTTCATTCTTCTGGAAGGGGGTAGGTGCTAACTTTCTACACCCTGCACTGTACATTTTTTAGAATCTTGATTTGTTTTACATTTCTGATATATTTTATAAAAATAAAAAAGCAACATTCATTTTTGTTTCTGTTAGGCATGTGGAAACACTATAGCGGTGGTTTTTTTTGAACTAGCTTCCTGTTCCTGTAAGTGAAAGACTGTTGAGATTCAGAGAACTTGTTGATTTTGAGAACCCTTTTATGGTGATCAGAATAACTTTGCAACTATGCACTGCATTACTATGGAGATAAAGCAGAATAGAATGATAACCAGAATGCAGTGACACCTGGATCTTGATAACTACTTTTTTAGCTATTTTATCATGCTAATGACTCATGTGTGACTTGTATCTATTAAAACCACAAGCCAGAATATGCAGCTTTTTCATTGGCCAGAGTTACCTATCTGTTTACGGAAATTTTCAGCTATCATCCAGGTCGTGGTTGTCCCAAAGGTGCTTTTTTTCTAGAAAAACAAAATCCAGTTGCCATTTGAAAAAGCACCTTTGGAACAATTTGTGCAGTCTAAATGCATACATTTCATGTTATTTCCCATCACTTTTTACCTATCTGTGAAAACTTAAAATATTAGGCTAATTGCTACTATCTGTTATTGTCATGGAACACATTATTTCTTATTACTTCTCCTAGTTTCTGCAGCTCAATTGCTTGGTTTATAATAATTGGGAGAATTGTGAACTATTATCTAAAATGAGTTACTAAAACCGACACTGAGGTTTTAGTAACTCATTTTGATAAAGGTAACATAAACTTTGAGCTCCTTCATAATATATGGAGAATACAGTGGTAAAAGAAATCAGTTCCATGATGAAGGATTACTAAAGTAACTCTCCAACGCAGTAGAGGATGAATTACACAAAGAATGCAACTCTGTGAATACAAGCTTTTGTTACATAATGCTATTGTCTATAGTAATTCCAAAAACTGTATAGACATGATTGCCAACCTTCCTTTTTAGCAGGATGTTTGTAACTTTGGAAGTAACCTTATGGAGAACTGAATTAAACAGCTTTCCATGGGATATAAATATTGTTTAAGTTATGTTATAATAGTCAGGCAGTTTGCAAAGACACAAAACTAGAGATGGTATTCAGCAAGTTCTGACCAATTCTGGAGAACCGGTAGCAGAAATTTTGAGTAGTTTGGAGAAGCGGCAAATACTACCTTTGACTGGCCTCACCCACATCTTGTTCAATTTTTCTTTGAAATCATAGAAGAAAATAAAGATTTTGGAAGGAAAGGAAAAAACATCAGTTGTATATTTTTGCAATATCTGCTTATAAAGATACTGATAGCCATTATAACTGACTCTGCTATTTTCATTGTTAGAGAAAGTGCAGATGGCATGGGTGATGGGAGGGAGGGAAACAGAAAGAGAAAACGGAACAATGTGATTTATGTGTGTCAGATACTGCAGATGGTATCATATGCTCCCTTGTCTCTCTTGATAAATACAGCCTTGAACATGAACTTGGACAAGCCATTTCTAATTAAATTCCTAATGATCTTGTTCAGCTTGGAAGGTGAGTTTAAAAATACATTCTTTGAATTTATTTGCAAATGTGAAGAACTCTTATCGCAAATGTTTTCACTGTAGTAACAAAGTTATTACAGTTTAATATTTTTTAAAATAACATTTTTGAAAGTGAACAAACAGCATTGAGGGGCTAAGATTTTGGACTTAGAGGTATCAGTGAAAAGTTAGTGAATGTCCTTAAGCTAGTCTTTGAGACATTGGATTTAGAGAAAAAGATTGGTCCAAAACCTCCCATTTAGTTCCTGCAACTGAGAGTGGACTAAAACCTGGGTTCTCCTAGTCCAAGTCTAACATCTTAATTACTATTTTAGACTGACAGCTATTAAGATTGGAAATGAGTCTCCTAGGATTTAGTAGAGTTTGGGTTTTGTACAATTTTATTGATGTTTATAAAAGTCAGCTATAGACATTGTAGAAGTTATGGAACATATGATGCAATATTGTGAATACTTGATTATACCCAGCAGTTTAATACAAACATTTACAAAAAGGTTATGGGAGCAAAATAGTAATGTAATGCAAACACTGAAAAACAAAAAACCTGAAATAGTTTAGAATCAGCCGAATTGCTTTCTTAAAAATTATATTTGTAATACGCAATAAAAACGGAACACTTCCATCAAAATTTCAGTTGATACTCTTTTCAGATAGGCTTTTATTATGTGGAAAATATTAAACTATATACACATTAAATGATATACATAAACTATAAAATACCATACTGAACCCCATTTGAAATAAAATAGAATCCATTTATTTACCATCTTTACTGTCAAATTAAGTTGATTTTTCTATAACAAAAGCTCTGAAATGTAGCTTTTATAGTCTTCCTAAATATTAGAAAGGTTATCTTGACCATGGAAGCAAGCTATTCCTGAATGTGAAGCCCTTTCCCTCCTTTTGGTTATATATACCCATAATGCTCCTTCCCAACTGGCCTATACTGGGTGGGTAGATTCTACCTGTCGCTAACAGTCCCAAGATAAATAGGATTGAACCAAAAACAAATTACATTTATCTACAGCAACATTATTATATTGAACTGTTGAAGTTGGGAATAATGTTTGAGAAAATGTTGAATGTGAAATATTTGGTGATAACCTTTCAGACTACCCTTAAGCAGTGCAATGAAAAATATAACTGCCATTCAGAATTTTATCAGCAAAACAAATCAGGAGTCCCAAAGGTGCTTTTTCAAAAGGTAATTGGACATTCTTTGAAGATGTTTCACTTCTCATCCAAGAAGTTTCTTCAGTTCTGACTTGGTTGCTGGAGAATGGAAGGATTTACATTTTTTGCAGACATTCTTTTGAGAGTCGTTGAGACCACTCTGAAGTTTGTCTGTGTCTTCAGGGTCACTTGAGTAATGCAGATGGGTATGGAGCCTTCTTGGAACTGCTGAAAGGACTATGTTGTAGAGCTGTGCTTTGTGCAGGATGTTTTCTGCCCCATGTCCCTTCACCATTGAAAACCAGAAAGTCCAGTTGCCTTGAAAAAGGACTTTTGGGATACCCATGACCAGGATGACTGAGAATTTCCATGGACAAATTAGGAGAGTTGTTCTTTTTCTAATGAAAAACACTACAGACTTCACTTTAACTTAAAAAAAAAAACTTCTTCCCAAATGTGATACCTTTCAGATGTTTTATAATTTAAAATAAGATATTAATGGATTGAAAATCCAGTGCATCTGATTGGCAGTAAGCTGAGAAAAGCTACCTTAACTCTTTGGCAGCCAAACAATAGCACTTAGACTTATATACCGATTCACAGTGCTTTACAGCCCTCTCTAGGCAGTTTACAGAGTCAGCATATTGCCCCCAACAATCTGGGTCCTAACTATTAGGTGCTAATATTGTAGTCTCTTGACTAATTGTGCCATCACCATACTCTAAATAAATAAATAAGCTGCCTTAAATCTCTGGGCAACAAACTATTAACACGAGAAAGAAGAAACCTTTTTAATATGCTTCTGCAGTCAAAAGTGTTCTTTTCATTTCTGAATGTCCCTTCTTAATTGTAAATCATGTGGGGGAAAATTTACAGTTTAGCAGAAACCAGTTTGTGCGAGTTGGAAGAAAAGTTTCCAAATCCACCTGCTTGAATACAGGTTCCGCACAGGGCTGTGTCTTGAGTCTTCTATTGTTCACCTTGATGACCCACAATGCCTGTGCCAAACCTTCTACAAATCATATTGTGAAGTATGTGAATGACATGGCAGTGGTGGGTCTTATCTGGGACGACAGTCAAGATACTTTTAGAGGTGAAGGCTCTGGTGGACTGGTGTAATAAAAGTAACCTGATTCTAAATGTTAATAAAACAAAGGAGGTCATTGTAGATTTTAGAAAGAGCCAGCATAGTCATACTCCACTCAGTATCAAGGATGCAGCTGTAGAGGTGGTCATCAGTATTAAATATCTGGGGGTGCAGATAACTTAACAATCTGAACTGGTCTCTCCACACATCATCGTTAGTGAAAGGTGCAAACCAGCACCTGCATTTCCTGCATTGGATGAGGTGAGCACATCTTTCTTCTTCTGTCCTGGCCACTTTTTACAGAGGCCCAAATGAGAGCGTTTCCACAAATTGCATCCCTGTTTGGTTTGGTGGCAGCAGTGCCTCAGATAGAAAGTCCATACAGAGACTGGTAAGGACAGCCGAGAAGATTATAGGAAGCTCACTTCCTATTATTGAGGATACTGCTTGTAAGCGTTATGTGCTTAGAGCTCAAAGCATTGTTAGAGACCCCACACATGCACTTTATGGTCTGTTTCTGTTGCTCCCTTCTGGGAGGAGATTTTGAAGTATTTCTAGCAGGACTATTGATTCTGTAACAAATGGCATTCCCTATGCCATCTGTCTGTAAACTCACATGTACATACATACATCTGAACTAGATTGTGTTGTTTCTCTGTGTCATATATTATATGTGGATATATATACATAATTTTGCATTTATTTATTTGTCATGTTTATGCAGTGTATATTGGAGGTGGTAACCCTTTGAGAGCTGTATGTAACGGAATTTCATTTTAATGCATGCCAATTAGTGTACATCCAAAGTGACAATAAAGTTATTATTCTGTTCTGTTATGTTCTGTTCCGTTCCATTCCATTCCATTCCATTCCATTCCATTCTATTCTATTCTATTCTATTCTATTCTATTCTATTCTATTCTATTCTAATAAACATATTCACATAGGTCTAATTATCTTTCTGTTTCATTCAGTTTATCACAATTAGGACTGAATGGAATGCATGCGTTATTAACTTTTCCTTCTCCTTGTCATCTTAATCTAATTGGAAACTCACAATTTAAATTAAAGAACATAGCTCAGAATAGGCAGTTTTCTCAATGAAGAGAAATAATAGATTCCTTCAAGGACCTGTGTTTAGACATTTTTAATTTGTTCATAAAAATTAAGGGTAAGCAGTTTGTAGACAATACTAAAATTTTCAGGATGATAAAAAACAAACATAGTTATGAAAAGGATTTTATTAAATTGGATGAATACTCAACTAAATGGCAATTTCAACATTTGGGAGAAATGGAAAGTTAGACTAAAAGAGGTCTATTTTTACATGCCTCAAAGCATTTGTAATGATTTTGGGGGCTTTGTGAAATGTCTATGAGAATAAAGGTAGTCCGTGCTTATGACTGGTTGCTAGGCAACTGTTGAAAGTTACAGCAGATCCAAAAAGCTACTTACCCTCAGGGTCAAAACCCTGATGTCTGGGGTCCTGCCATGGTCACATGACTGCATTTTAAATGCTTGTTAACCTTCTGCATTTATGATTATTTGCAGTACCCCATGATCACATGACTGCAATTTTGGGCATTTTTGACAGAAACTGGTGTTTATTTTTGGTTTCTGGCAAAATCCTCCCCATAGCGAACAACGGATTTACTCAATGACTGTGTATTCAGTTATCAACTGTGACATTTGCTTTGCGACCACCGTGTTTGCTTGATCACAGCCACAAAAATGTCATAAAATGATATCTGGTCCCTTGGTGACCCACTTTATAACTGTTACGGTTGAAATTGTGGACTCAATTCTTGTTGTGACTACCTGTATTCTAGTTTTTCAATATAATTCTTCCCACAGAAATTGCTTTAGTCAAATAAAATAATATATCCATGGAAATAACTGAAATCTACATGGAACAAAAAATTTAGAAAGAGTCCAGTTTTCTATAGCATATATTTGTTTGTTTGTTTGTTTGTTTAACAAATTTATGTGGTCATCCAACTCACACATGATGACTCCAGGTATATACAGCAATAAAAATACCACAATTTAAAACTTTTGCCATCCCCTGAGGCTATGAACACCATCAAACAAGCCACTTGATCAATCGGAACCATTTTTGGATTCCCAGAAACATGTCTTCAGGGCCTTTGAAAAAGTGACAATCTTACCTGCATTTCTTATGTACACTTTTCCATCACTTTTGGTTTATTAAGGCAAGTGTGTCCTATGTATTGGCCATATGAGATAAACCAGTTAGGGATGACAACCAGATAACATAGTTCTACTTTATTATAAAGCTACACTGATAAAATTTTCCAAGTCTGAAAGTACAATCTCACCCCTGTCTCCTTTACAGCCTGAGAAACTAGTGAGGGTCTCTTCTGAACTTCTTGCTCTGACCAGCATCCAGTTATGAGCTATGCTGTCTCTTGTTTGATTATTCCTTTCGTAGCATCTCTTTGTCATCTCACAAGGTCATGTTCTCTGTGTCCAGAATCCCAGAAGCATTTGTCTTTCTGGGCAGGGAATTCGCCTGTTTCAGCCTTCACAGTCGGCTATGTTTGCATAATATTGTGCCAGAGTATAGGCCATCCAATGGTTAGGTATGTCAGTATTAATTAAATATGTCATAAGGAAGACAGAATACCTGTTGGATTCACTGGCAATAAAGGTTGGGGGCCTGACTAGGTCCAATTATTGGGCTGATCATATGCTGAGTAGAAAACCTAGACAGAAAGCCGAAGATGAGATTTTAGTTGCCACTGCCTTTTTCCATGTGAATTAAAGTAGTTAATGGAGCAAAGCTAAAGGGAAAATGAATAATTTGAATCTATAGTTGAGTATGATCACCTACATTCTAGCCTCCATTTTCATGAGGCCTGTCTCTAGTCTTGGGGTGCTATAAGATATACATTTTGGGACCTAAAGGGTCAATATTTTTAAAAAATGGATTAAACATCTAATGGTGTAGAATTGGAAATGGGACTCAGCTGGGCACCATAAAGAAGTTGTGCTATTGGCTCAGTTTTGAATAGTTTGAATGTTGCAGATATATAGTGGCTTCCTCTTGTCTTGAAATTCAAGGATGGCAGATGAATTCCTCTGTGCATTTTCAACAACATAGTTTCCACAAGGTTTCCTACTATTGGTAGAAAGAAGGATTACCCCAGGTATTTGAAACAGGAGGCTTGGTCGGTCTTGTGACCAAGGTTCTTGGGCCTTTTGGCAAATGCCATGATTTTGGTTTTCTGATAATTGAGTACTAATTAGTCTTCCTTGCAATACCATGTTAGTATTCTCAATGCCCCCCTAGGGCAATAGGTGTTTTTGAATCATCTGCATTATAAGCACAGAATAAAACAGAGAAATGTCGTCCAGTTTGGGGGCTGGAAAGTTTGTATTGAGATCTCTCATCCTGGAGTTGAATTATACAGCCTTGCTTGACACCTTTCTCATTTCAATGTGGTCCTAGGAATTAAATTTATAATTCTAAATCCTAATACTTCCTTTAAAAGTCAGCTGAATGACTTTGGCCAATCACTCTCTTCGAACCTTGGGATAAAGACTAATCCCAAAAATGTCACCAATAAAACTGCAAGGACTTATTTGCATAGTCACCAGGAATCAAAAGTGACTTGAATTCATCATATATATTTTTTACAAAATATTAGAATTTTTCAAAGTCAGTGTATTATATGTTCAATTTATGCATGTTTAAAATTAAACAAAAGGAAAATTGAAGCAATGGGGACTTTAAACAGCTGATCCCCCTACTTAAACCAACATCTAATATGGCAAACAATTAAAAATGGGGTTAGATATGATTGATATTTGGATGGAGACCATCAGAAATCTCAGAGCAATAAACTAGCTTGGAAAGTTAAAGAAAACATTCTGAAAAAGACATCAAACTGTTTCTGTATAGTTGCCAGAGAAAACAACTTGGGTATACTTAAACATTTGTCATTTATTCAGTGAAGTTGTTATCTTTAACTGTGTATATATGTGAGTAAAAGGGAAGTTGGTTTGGATAAGTTAATTTTTTTAAAAAGTAAAGTTCTATTGTGCATATGCATGTTAACACAGGAACATAAGAAACAATGGATGGCAACTAACCAAAGAGAGAAACAATTTAAAACTAATGAGAGATTTCCTAACAGAACAATCAATCAGTTTTTAGAAGTTATGGATGCTCCAACACTGGAGGTTTTAAAGAAGATATTAGATAATAATGTGAAATGGTATAGGGTTTCTTGCTTGATTAGAAGACCTGCAAAGTCAATCCCAATTTTGTTATTCTGTTATAACAGGCTTTTCTGAATGCCAATCATTATGAAACTTGTCCCAAAAATACAAAACACCACTGATTTTAATATAATTGCTTCTGTAGGGACCAAACACTTTCTATACTTACCATTGTTATATATACGAACTACTTTAAATCAAGGCAATGTGTTTAACACTGATGTTAATTTCTTTGGAAGATGAAACCCTGTATATTATAAGATATGCAGGAAACTGATAAAATTTAAAAAGCAGTAAGCACATATTTTTCCATTTATAATCTAAAGAACAAAATGTACATTTTTTTGTAGGTCCTGTGTCCATGAATGACAAGATTCACGGTGGTTCAGTGTCCATGAATGACAAGATTCACGGTCGTACAGGAAACCAAATTATTCTTTCTGCACCCAAACACAGTACCAAACCATTTTATTTAATATGGACTAAGAACTCTACATTTATTGCAGATTATTCAGATAATAGTATTACATTATCAACAAAACAACCAGAACCAAACAAATACTACTTATTTCTTAATGGAAGTCTGAAAATAAATAGATTGAGGAAAATGGATGCTGGAAATTATGAAGTAGAGGCATATACTGAAACTGGCAAGCATTTATTTCATGGATTAATTACATTGCAAGTTGATGGTGAGTTTTTGAATACCAAACTACCCTTCATCAACCTGTGAGCATCTTTGTTTTACTTCTTTTCTCCTTCATATTGGCACTTTGGATTGGCCATAGTTGCATTTCTGTGGGCAGTGATATTCCCATACGGTCTTTACTGTAAATTTTTAAAAATTGATCAGCATTAATAAGAGAGACAACCCTCAGGAAATAATGTCTTAAATGCCCAAGTCTCTAACAAATACCAATAGATTGAAATCAGCTAAGAAAACTTGACTGCTACTGGAAAATATTCAACACTGACATAACATGATGCCATAGTTCAATTAGTAGGCAAATGCCTGCAATTTGTGTGTGGAGGAAGTATTTTCCCCCCATAGGATCAGAAATGTTGCTGTACTGATAGCAGTTTCTTGAAACCCTAAAATGACATTTCCTAACAGTCTCATATTGTTGTTAGATGTTGTATGGGACCAGAAAGTATGGAACATCATAAAGCAGGGGTAGGAAATCTGTGGCCTTCTAGAAGTTGTTGAATAACAACTTCCAGCAGTTCCAGACAGCTTGGCAAATAGGGAAGCCAAGCTTTCTAGTTTAGCAACATCTGGAGAACCATCCATTTCCCATCCCTACCTTGGGGTAAAAAATAATCTTTCAGCCCACTACATGCATACAATCCAAAACAAAGAATTAAAACAATGCATAATCTTGCTGTGGAATGTAAGAATAGCCAAAAGGATATAATAGACAAAATATTGTTCTACGCTGGGACAACAGTGAAAAATAAAAGATTAAAATCCCTCAAGCATGATTATAATATTTAGACTTATATATTGCCCGCAACAATCTGGGTCCTCATTTTACTGACCTCGGAAGGATCGAAAGCTGAGTCAACCAGGATCAAACTTCTGGCCATAGGTAGAGTTAGCCTGAAATACTGCTTATGCCACTAAGCCACCAAGGTTCTGCATGGAAATAGTAGTTGAAAAGATAAAGATTTAATTCTTTATTATTCAATTCTTAGATTAAAAATGTTTTTTTTTAAATAATGGTGTGTTTAAATCATTTAGCACAGCATATTTTTTTTCTTTCAGAGCTTCAACCAAAACTCAATGAACTTTGTCCTCAAAAAACATTGACATGCGAGGTGAAATATTCTGAGAAACCAAAACCCAGATTTAAATTGTTTCAAGATACTAAAGAAATTGAAACGCTTGAACCAGTATATGACAATGCAACATGGAAGGTGACATTGCAATTAAAAGTCCATTCTGGAAAATTCAGATGTGAGATTGATGTTAATTCTGAGAAGTATCATATCGAGAAACAAATAACATGTTCAGGAGAAGGTAGTAACTTAACTTCATAACACACTTCTAAATGCTAGACTGTATCGCCTGGAATATTAAATATGTAAACCATAATACAGTTTATTTAATTTCTGGCTTAATGTTCAGACTGAGTAGTTTGCCAATTGTACGGTAATTTTTAACATGAATCAAATCAATTGTGACCACATTTCTAAATATATTTAGTACCTGTAATTGTAACAGAGCCAATCTGTTGCATTACTAAATGTTAAATGAAATTGTGGTTTGCTTGTTTATGCCAACTGTGAAATATTCAAGAAACCATTTTTAAGGAAGCCATGAATAAATGCTTTGTATTTTTCCCTTATTTTTATCATGTCAGGCAGAAAAAATAATAGACTTTTTTTCTGTTTTGTATATGCTCACTTTCCTTCTCTATGTGCATGCATATATATGTATAAGTACACACATACAATATTTTCTTATGAGTTTTTCTGTGTTTCAGATTTACTTGATTCAGGAACTATGTTCATTATCCTGATGATTACGGGAAGTGTAGTCACATCAATCATCTTTTTGGCTCTGATTGTTTACTGCATCAGAAGGAAGAAAGTAAAAAGATGTGAAAGGGAAGGTAAGCCTGGCATTCTTTCCATTTAAAATCAAACAAATATTTCTCTTTCAAACAACCAAGCATGCTAAAACTATTAGTCACTATGAAATATATATGCTCTAAATCAATTTCTAGATATATATTAATAAAAATTAAAGTTCAGGTCTGGCTCATGGAGGAAGGGGAGAAAGGAAACACGGACAAAATACAGCATTTTACTTAATGTGTCCAAAAAAGCCTGATTTTTATAAAAGTGTGTGGTTTTTTTTTCTTTGCTCTTCACCCTGGTTTCTACATTAAAAATAAAATAATATGTTATTTTGATTGCAAATTGAATTGGTTTGTCAAAGATGAAACTCATTAAAGTGGGTGCATGATTTTTTTCCCTTCGCTAAGCAATTTTTTAAAAAAAATCTCATTGAGTCTTAAATACTCTGTCATGGAACATATTTGAAAGATTAGCGAAGAGTAGATAAAAACTAGATGTGATTTTGTTAAATTAACCTTTAAACAGTATTAAACTTGGGTTAGTATGATTATGTTTAAATTTGTCTTGTCAAATTAAACAATAAAATTTAATATTGTACTTTTTTCTGTCATAAACTTCACAATTCTGTTCTGGCTTCTAATTAGTGGGTAGATACTAGTAGAAAATTTCTTCAGTCGCTGGGGCAATACAGTATAGTATTTCTCCCTGTCTTCATCATTGAGCAGGATTTCCCAACAAAATCTACTCGGTCAGCTTCCTTGGGTACTTTTGGCAATCCCCACTACTCCAACAGGAAGATAAAGGTTGAAAGTCTTTCAGAATTATTCCCATTAATTGACTTTTTATTCTTTGGATTACAGATGACTTTCTTGTTCCTCAAATTCTTTAGTTTGCCTTTAAGGAATAGGAGCAATCCTCTGATTGGACTCTATGGCTTCTGACTAGCCTTGGTAGTCTGCCTTTTATATTGTATATTGTTTAATTTTATCTGATTTAATTACACATATTTTGTTAGTAACATTTAGGATCCAGTTTATTTAAATTTTTTTATGATAAAGGCCTTTTTTGTATTTTACAATTTCTATAGAGATGTGCTACATAAGATTTTTGTACAGTACATCTATTTTGTACTTTTGTATATTTCAATTAATTGATATTCTTTATTTCTGATCCATGTTTACTTTTTAAAGTGGATGATGATGATGATGATAATGATTTACCCAAGGCTTTCCAAGACTCTGTGTCCTGAAATAAGTTTATTTTTTTTAAAAAAAATGTGATATCAAGTAGGGGTCACTGGAGATGATTAGAAACAAAAGGCAGTCAAGTGATAATCAAGGCATCATGATGCAGATTTCCCCAACCAATAGCCCCCAAATATATTGGATTACAACTCTTCATTTTAATGCTGGCTATTGTAAGGATATGTAATCTTACCAATTTGGGGAGGGATGACTTAGACCTTGGTGCTGGATTGGAATCTTTGATATGGCAAGCTCTTTATTTCTGAGACTTCGTCCAGGTTTGAATTAGTATTGGAAATTGAGTACTTGACCATAATCTATGCTACTTTACCCTTGTGATATTCTGCATAAAATTCCGAGCTGATTTTGTACTGCTGCTCTTCAGTTAGGTCAATCAGTATTACTTAGAGTTTTAGTTTGTTTCTCCTTATTGCAGCTGAGGAATATGCCCTGCAAATCCAGATTAATAATCACCTGCAAAAAAGGAAACTTCCTGAGGTTCCTGTTTCTTCTGGCTCTAATCCATCATCTCAAAAAAACAACCCACCTCCTTCTCAACTGCAACAACAGATTGGTCCCTCCAAATCATGCTCTCATCCGAAACCACCCAGGCGCATAAAACAAAGACCTTAAGTATTTTTGTGTTGCATACTTATCTCAGAGGAAATACTTTTGCTTTCCATATTAGCACTGCAGTGTCTGTAAACTTATGGTTAGCCAAACTCTGAGCAGGCTTAAAGTGTGACTGTTGGCAAATAGATTAGAAACAAAACTAGAAAACCAGAAGATTCAGAGTAACTTATTATTCCCACACAAAACTTCATGACTAGGGAGGCTTTGGCTTGTTTTAATGATTGTATGATTGCTGTAGTTTTTAAGCAATTTAAGTATTTTCTTATGTGACATTGTTCTATATTTATATTTCCTATACTATATATTTGTAGTTTTGCACTATATTTTTGTAATACATACACAGAGAATGGCATTTAAAGCAATAAAAATTTGAAATTTGTTCCATATTTGTTCTATTTCAAATTTCTAAAAGAAATTTGTTCTATATTTGCATTGTTCTATATGTATATTTCCTATACTATATCTTTGTAGTTTTGCACTATATTTTTGTAATAGATACATAGAGAACTGCAATTAAAGCAATAAAGAGAAGAAATTTGAATGGAAATATGACCAGAAGATTAAAAAGGGGGTAGGGGATCAAAAAGACAGTCAAGTTAGAAAGTGACAAGTGGAATGGGAGAAATAAGAAAAGAAATACAGAAAAATGACTTCCAATTTTATTTGTATCTATGTGGAGGAACATTGATGTTTGTGTAGGAAAGTGAATATTTTTTTTAAAAGAATTATCTGCTTTTTTCATTACAAAAATAAAATGATTGTCCCATTTCCAGGGTGGTAATGTGAAGAAATTCGAAAGTTCACCTCCGGATCAGAGTTATATCTAAAGCATAAAAACTACCTAATATCAGTTATAATTGCCAAACAAGCCAGATTCAAACTTCAGATAAAAAAGATGGTGATTTCTAATAAAGATAAATAAGATTCACAGTTTGTGTTTTATATTTTACATGAAGCTATAGTCAATGAAAAATAGAAGTGCAGACTCTCAGCCACTTTGCAATTGCATTGGAAGGGAGGCAGAGAGAAACAAGTACAAGAGACACTGTCAGTCTTACTCTTTGTACACTAAACTATAGCTTAGCACAGCTATGGTGCTTGATGAAAGCCATTTCTGCAGGGGTGCAGTCAGCAGGGGTGCTCCCCATCTCTGCCTTTCCCATGAGTTTATTGATCAACTTGGGGGGCCCTTTATCAGGAAATCCTTGGGAATCCCATGTTTGTCCATGGGAACCCTGTGATCTGAAGCATGATGAATGGAGTACAGGAGACAAGCCACTTGTGCAAATGTCACTGTTCGTGAAATTAACGGTGGGAATGGAAACTCTTGCTCGTATTCTTGCTCTTATTGTGAGTTTTGCTCAATTTATACATTTCACTCTCTGTATTCATAGTTTGTCTTCTAGGGATACTCAGTCAAAAGAATCTTCAATTAGAATCTTAGAAGAGCAGGATAAAAATAAAATAAATAGTAATAAGAAGAGTATGGAACAAAAGACAATTGCAAAATATATTTATTTCAAACATTCAATTCCTGTTTTTCAACTTGAAAAGCAGTTGGAGTAGGATGATAATTTGAAAGAGAATTAAACATGCAGCTAGTATTAAACAAACAATAGCAGTTTATCAGAAAGATGATAAAGGAAGCATTTTCACTCTGACTCTCTGAGCTTCTTAGTCACAAAAGCTTTGTGTTCAGCAATATTTTTCACAGGAAACTATTGAACTTCCTTGTAGTCTGTGGTTCAGTGTTTCAGTGTTTTTCCCACATGTGACCTAATACTGAGATGCCTCAGTATTTTAAAAGCTTTGCCAAGAGAGAGAAGAAAGAAAATGTGCACTCAGCATTTTAAAATCCAGTGGTCTCTTTTCTACTGCCATCACATACACGAAATGCTAGAATGTACAGATGAAACTTGAAAAATTAGAATATCGTGCAAAAGTTCATTTATTTCAGTAATGCAACTTAAAAGGTGAAACTAATACATGAGATAGACTCATTACATGCAAAGCAAGATAGTTCAAGCCATGATTTGTCATAATTGAGATGATGATAGCTTACAGATCATGAAAACCCCAAATCCACAATCTCAGAAAATTAGAATATTACATGCAATCAATAAAACAAGGATCATACATAGAACAATATTGGACCTCTGAAAAATATAAGCATGCATATGTACTCAGTACTTGGTATGGGTACCTTTTGCAGCAATTACTGTCTCAATGAGGTATGGAAGTGGCATGGAAGCTATCAGCCTGTGGCACTGCTGAGGTGTTATGTAAGACCAGGATGTTTCAATAGCAGCCCCCAGCTCTTCTGTATTGTTCGGTCTTATGTCTCTCATCTTTCTCTTGGCAATGCCCCATAGATTCTCTATGGGGTTCAGGTCAGGCGAGTTTGCTAGCCAATCAAGCACAGTAATCCCATGGTCATTGAACCAGGTTTTGGTGTTTTTGGCAGTGTGGGCAGGTGCCAGGTCCTGCTGGAAAATGAAGTCAGCATCCCCATAAAGCTCGTCTGCGGAAGGAAGCATGAAGTGCTCCAAAATCTCCTGGTAGACGGCTACATTGACCCTGGATTTAATGAAGCACAGTGGACCAACACCAGCAGATGACATGGCTCCCCAAATCAACACAGACTGTGGAAACTTCACACTGGACTTCAAGCATCTTGCAGTGTGTGCCTCTCCATTCTTCCTCCAGACTCTGGGTCCTTGGTTTCCAAATTACCGCAAAAGTTGCTCTCATCAGAAAAGAGGACTTTGGACCATTGAGCAACAGACCAGGTCTGTTTTTCTTTAGCCCAGGTAAGATGCTTCTGATGTCGTTTGTTGTTCAGGAGCGGCTTGACAAGAGGAATACGACATTTGCAGCCCATGTCCAGGATCCATCTGTGTGTGGGTGGCTCTTGATGCACTGACTCCAGCCTCATTCCACTCCTTGTGAAAGTCCCCAACACTTTTGAATGGCCTTTTCCTGACAATCCTCTCCAGGCTGCAGTCATCCCTGCTGCTTGTGCACCTTTTTCTTCCACACATTTCCCTTCCACATAACTTTCTATTAATGTGCTTTGATACAGCACTTTGGGAACATCCAACTTTTTTTGCAATTACCTTTTGAGGCTTTTCCTTCTTAAGGAGAGTGTCAATGATGGTTTTCTGCACAACTGTCAGGTCAGCAGTCTTTGATTGTGATTCCTACTGAACCTGACTGAGAGACCATTTAAAGGCTCAGGAACCCTTTGAAGGTGTTATGGCTTAATGAGCTGATTAGAGTGGGACACTTTGAGTCTAGAATATTAAACCTTTTCACAACATTCTAATTTTCTGAGATTGTGGATTTGGGGTTTTCATGAGCTGTAAGTCATAATCATCTCAATTATGACACATCACAGCTTGAACTATCTTGCTTTGCATGTAATGAGTCTATCTCATAAAAATAATTGAACTTTTGCACGATATTCTAATTTTTCGAGTTTCACCTGTAAAGCATGTCAGTAATGAAATGAAGTTATTGTCAAACTTCTATCCAATTTTCAGCAAGTCTTAAAATGGTAATATCAAAGAATTTGGGGGAAGGGTCAAAGAGAGAGTGAACGGAAAGGAGGGAAAAAATGATAGTTAACTCAATCCTTTACATCTTTATTCAGAAATCCAGCATAGTCCAGCATTCTCAATCTCAACAATTTTAAGATGGGTACACTTCAACTCTCAAAAAGTCCAGTTATCTTTAAAAAACTGCTAAAATTGAAAAACATTACCCTAGTCCATATTAATGGGATTAAAGACTTACTCTAGGACAAAGATGGGCAACTACAACTCCAGAGCCAAAGGTAGCCTCTAAATTTTCTTGTATGGCTCCCAGAGCCCAATGCAAACCAAAATAATGGTGCAATTTCCTAATATTTTGAGGAAGTAAAGATACCATACTCAAAATAATGATACTTCCAAAAGTCTTTGGAAATCTCAGAAAATCCCATCCTTTGCCTACTGTGATTCATAGATTCTGCTTTCAATCTTTGCTCACTAAGAATGGTCACACTTGCTCCTTCTTGATCTAAGCATTGGCCTTAGAATAAGTTTAGTCATCTTTCGGTGAAAGTGGCTAAGCTGCAAGGAAAAACATTCAAAGAAAAACAAGAAAATCAAGTTGTCTCTTGAAAAAGCACCTTTGGGATTGTTAGATATTTTCCAAGTAGGGAGACAGACACTGGAACATGGAGGGCTGATGGGAAAGATGGTTTATTGATGGACAGGATCACATGGATTGAGGTCCTGTGCAGCTGAACACATGGAGTTTGAGAGAGAGAGGTATTTATACCTTCTCTTGGGCCTTGGTTGTCAGACTCCCAGGGAGATATATAGGGGTCATAGCTAACTTTTTAGGTTGTCTGATTTAAGTTTGATTGAAGCCTGGACTCTCTGAGATGATGTAATGAGGAGGCTTGTGTCCCGAAAGAGCGTTGGGCCATTTCTATTGTGTCTGTAATGGCTTTCCTGGTTTGGCTCTTCAGTGACGGTTGATCCTACCATTCTACCTAATTCTGCCTTTGTTCAAAATATCCTGTCTTGAATGGATTATTAAAACTGCATTTCTAAAAGCTGGCCTCAGCTTAGTATCTGCTTGGGGGCAGGGAACTGTGGCCATGAATTTCTGTTTCCTTTAAGATTTCTCTTTCTCTTTTAGGGGAAATATAATATTCTGCCTTTTTAAATATCTCTCGAAGTATTTCATTCTTCTAGGAGAGCGGTGGGTGTGCTAACTTTCTACAGGATATACATAATGAAATTATAGGAATGAGATGCAAAAACAATAGTATGTACTAGCTCAGGGTGTCAGAGCTTGACTATGTTGCTTCTCCTTCCAAATTATTCTAAAAATGAGCATCACATCAGCAGGAGGTAACACCATTAATTTATGTGGTGTCATATATTCACAATCTGGCATTGGCTGTATTAAGGGAAAAAAAACTAACCTCAAATATTCTACTTTTCAGTGGCCATCTTGTAGTTCAAGGAATTCCCAGTTTGTTTCTATTGTACTTCTACTTGAAGATTTCACACTAGTTCAAAAGCTTCAAACATCTATAATTTCTCAGGAGTTAGAGTCTGAGAACAGATCTGATCTACTTTTGACTTTCTGGAGCACATTTGAAGCTATAACAAAATTAGCATTTATAGGGGAGGGTGGGGGGCCAAGGGTCGGGAACCGGCCTTTTGGTTGGCCGGCGTTAAGAGGGGTTGAGGCGGAGGGGGTGGTGGAGAGCAAGTAGGGGCCTGGCGGGTTTAGGCAGAGCAGGAAGGGGCAGGAGCCCGGCGGAGGAGCTGAAGGGGGGGGGGGGGGGAGGGAGGTCCCTCGCTGGGAGAGAAGCTGCTGAGGGGGGCAGGGAGCGCCGGCCGCCCCTGCCCTCGCCGTGACTGGGGGAGAGGAGGGGCCGGCGCCCCGGCCACCACCGAAGAGCCCAGCTCCTGAGCGCGTTGATTTGGAGGGGCGGAGGCAGCCCAAAGGAGCACTACTGGGTTGAGCGAGCGCGGCGGCTCCCCACGTGCGGCAGTGGGCGACTCTGAACCCAGCCTGGCGCCGAGGCAGGAGTGGCTGCAGCAGAGTATCCTGTAGCAATTTGCTTGATAGATCTTGTGGCAGTCCACTTTCCACATTAGTAAAAACTCTTACTTAAATTCAATCCATTGATTAAAGTCTCCCCCTCCCCCAAAAAAGTTTAGTTGAGACCTAAGTAGCAGCTTCTGGTTGCCTGCCAAATAGAAAAAGAAGCAGAACTGAACACCTGCTTGTTTTGTCTGAGCTACTTCTTACTGTGGGAAAAGTTGCACGTTTCTAAATAAAAATAAAAACATCCCAGATCAGTCTCAGTCTCATTCCCCCACTACTGCTGCCATAGCAACAAAGTGCTATAGTTTGGGCAATTGTTAGAAGTGGCTGGTTGCTACAGGCTCATGCATGTCTCAGTGGCTTTCTGGTTCTTTATAGAAATAGAATAAAATAGAAATATATTTCCCTCCTATCAATTTCTCAGCATTTCAGGCAAATAGTAAAACAAAAGCATTTCACATATTCTGAAAAGATGGAGAATGGTAGCATTTTTTATAAAAATATTTTGAGTGGAGCAATTCAGGGGATAAGACAATGATTGAATGCCAGATTTTATACTGTATGGAGCGTTAATTTTTTTCATATAGTCCTCTGCCTAAGTTCAGCAAGCTAGCAGAATTTGGCTTGAACATGCTTTGAAAGATTCAGAAGGGCAGATGGTCCTGATATATAAGTGTTCTCAAGAAAAAGAAACAATGATTAAACTAATAAAAATGTTGGGTTTGAGAAGGTAATTCATAAGACTAGTTTTCTAGTCCTTTATGAATATCTAACATTTGTACGGATCACATTTCAAGCAGACATATCGTTCAGTTACATAATATTAATATACCAATTAGCCCAGCATTTTGCTTTAAAGTTAAAGTTTTTAAAGTTAAAAATCACTACACAAATGGTCAACTTTCAGTATAATTAGCCTTCTTCAAGTGGTGTTTTTGAGATGTCTTGAAATGACTACTTGCACTATTAGCAATGCAAATGGTGGTTCTGGCAATGAAGAATTTTCTATCCAGGTGAAGAGGTCAAATGAATTAATTGGAACTGAAAGTACAAGCTCAACAACAATAACAACAAAATCTAAACCAACTGGATTGGCTGAGAGAAAATAAAAGTTTACAGATGTTGTTGAAGTGCATTTTCCAGCACGACCAGTAGGGGAAGATACTGGAAGATGTAATTTAACACTATCTTCTAACTTATATTGGGGGCATATATCTTATCCCCACATCCACCTTATACTCCCTTCTGTTTTCATAAGGATGTGCTGTAAAAACATAGAGCATTTGAATGACTTCCTCAGTCTGGATATGGATTTACTGAGTTGGAAATATATTAAAAAGCGATTCCCAACTTTCATTGCAATAAGTATAAATAAATTTAGAGTTTATACAAACAATTATTTATTCCTGCTTTATCCCATCCCTTATCTAGGGATATGTCTATAAAACACAATCTTCTCACTCCTGGTATTAGCAGAAAGTCTATAAAGGATTGCTGGAAGTAACAACATAGCTTGTATTAAACTTTATCAAATAAATAGATTTTGTATTTCTTCCTTTTGCTTCTAACAATCTTAATATTTAGTTCAATCAAATATTGTCATTGGGTTTGATTTATCTTCATTTCTTCTTTGTAGCATTGCACATAATTCTTTAAGCTTTAGCAAGCTTATTTTGGACATCAGAAAAATATTGTTCAGATCAATTTCTTAGTTTATCATGAAACTGAATTTAAGACATCAATTGATTTCTTTTGTAGATCCAATGAAACAACCTTTTCCACTTGGCCTGACAGTTGTAGACCTACTTTCAATACCATATCTATCTTTTTAAAAAATGGTTCTATATCTTAAGCAGACATCATTACTGACACTGCTGATATTATGGCTATTGATTTCTGATCCATTCATCAAACTCCCCTTCAGTATTTTTATTGTTACAAATTTTTGCATTTTATAGGCTTGCATTTTTTCCTCTTCATAAAATATTTAATTTTCCATAGTGTAAATTTTTAAAATTATGAAATTGCTTATTTATGTCTCTGAGAAATCAAAACAGGTATATTTCTTATGAGAAACTCTTTGTAAGTAATTCCAAAATCTTATTATAACAGTTTCAGTGTTTCAATATTCCAAATTCAAATTGCTTTAAATGTGTCATTCCCTGTCTGACATAGTCTTATGAATTAACTAAACATGAGATTCTTAGTTCAATGCAATTTTGTGAATTCAAAGTACTAATATTTAAATAAGTCAATTTAATATTAATCAAAGATGGATTTAGGCATAAGTTAAACAAACTGTGTTTGAGAACCTTTCATCAAATGGAGTATCTCAAAATTTCGGATTTTTGCTTCATTTATTACAGTTTTACTATAATTCCATATATGAACATAAATTAAAATTTCCTCCATAGTTAAGATATGTTTTACTTCTACATGTATTCATACCATCTGTTCAAAGCGGGCCCTTCCTCACTTTATCAGAAGTTTGTAACGCATATAAGTACCAAGCTTTCCAAGTTCACTTAAGATACAATTTTAGTCATTATTAGCACTTACCTAATAGAGCCTCTAGCTTAAGGCTTCATCATATCTAAATTCAGCTCTGATGTTAATGATTATTTTAAGAATAAAAAAATATTAATGCTGCCATCTAGTGGAAAATGATTTTCCACATGTTTAGGTATAAGCGATCTCCATTTTTCTTACATTGTATCAAGCAGTTACTAGCCATATATAGAAATATATTCCCTTCTAAACACATTTGAGTGAAGTAAAAACTATTTTTACTTTAAAATAAAATATATTTTTGTGTAATCTGTAGAAGTATTATACCTTATTCAGATGCATTAGGTATAATTTCATCAGGGGTTCATCTATCAAACAAGGAACCTGCATTTTTTAATTATCTACCTAAACATTTATCTACGAAGACATAGGAAAAAAACAGGAAAATAAATATATTAAAACTGTATAAATGTCTTAGATACTGGAAACTTGAGAGAATGTCTGTTTGCAAGATTCCCACTGCCTAGTAAGATAACTTAAATGGTCTGCTTGCAGTGGAAATTCTTCAGTTGCCATTTGAGGTTGAACATAGCTGGCCAGGATTTATGAAAGTCACAAGACAATATGGAGGTTGCTATCCATATGGGCATTTTAAAAAGCTCCAGAACCATTTCCAATTGGCTCACAATGTTTAATAGTTTCTTCAACATTTAAAAAAAATTCTAAGAAGATGAAACAACGATAGTAGGAATATGCTGAAATATTGGTACTGTAGAGATGTCACTATCCAAGATATTCCATACTTACAAAAACCTCTAACACTACAAGATAAAGTTAGATCAGCATTCTAATTATTACCAAACTATTATGAAATGTTCTTAATTTAGTTGTTATCAAACTATTATACAAACTTAATTTCACACGTTAGCAAAATGTGATTATGATCATTCAACAGAAGTTGGAACCCTATATGGAAAAATAGATGCCAAATATTCAAGCCCTATTAGATATAGCTATCAGACATATTAAGTAGATCAGACTAAGAAAAAGACACTGTATAGACTTAAGCTGTTTTAATTAGAAGAGCTATAGTAACAGAATATTGCAAATCTGAATGTGTTACTTTCTCCCTTCTTTTAACTTTTAAAAGGATTAAGGAGGGCTGTTTTACGCTTTTTCGCAAATTATTTTCTTGGCCTGGACTCTAGTTTGATATATATGAATGTTGCTCAGTAGTGTTCTGACCAAGGCTTCCTGAGACAGTAACAATCACACACTGTTCCCAAAAACCTTTTGTTTTATTTCAACGGCTGTGAATTATATGCATTCACAGCCCATAATGAGTCCCAAACAGTTTATGAATAGTCCAACAGAAGTCTGTCGAAGTCTTTCGGAATAAGGCTGATAAGCACACACCTTATTTCCCTTGAAATGCTGCCAATGACTAAATTGCCAATTAGCTGTACAAGGCCAAACAGAGCACAAAGTCAACACTGAGCTTCAGAGTTTAAAGCAACCAGAACGAACAAAGTTGCTTCCTGCAAAGGCTCATGTCCCTTTTATGTCTTATGGAAGGGGCCAATCATCTCAAAGTCTTACTCCCGAGTCTCCCCTTTTGTCTTAACTGTTCTTGCCTTCTGGCAGCTCTGTGCAAATGCACACTGGAAACAGGCTCCCTGTGTTCCTCTGCCTCGCTGATGTCAGATTCTGGAGGCTCCAGACTCAGCACATAACTGGCCCTGGCCCCATCTCTGTATCAGACGCAGATCCCTTGTCTGAGCCCTCCGCAGACTCCAGAACTGGCCCATGTTCCTCTCCATTGTCTGATTCTGCTGCCAGCTTCACAGACCACTGGCAGACCACAAGTAGTGGATCTTTCTTCTGATGGCAACCAGAAGTGGTGGAAATTCTACGAGTATGTGGTCCAAGACTCAGACTCTGAATCTGATTTTGAAAAAGCTGCTCCAGCTGTCAGCTTCAGGATGCACAAATCATCTCAGGCTGATCAAATGCAGGAGTAGTCAGATGATGACAACAGGCCTCCCACTTCCCACACCCGGTGAATAGAGTGAAGAGCAAAGCAAAGATATTCTATGAGGCTCTTTGCCAAGCAAGCACCTAGATGTCTTGATTAAAGACAACTGGCTACAGCATGATTTAAGAGGCTGCTTTGACCCACGTTCTTTCACTGGAAACAACCATCTGATTTCCTACTGTGGTATGCCATTCTTATGCATCTTGGTCATCAAACGCTGGTCCTAGACTAGCCGACCAGTGGACTTGCCTATCTGACTTGTCATTGGATATGACTTCTCTTCCATGTCTCATCTCACCTATTCTTATGGGTGTATTTATAATATGAAAGCTGTAAACGCCTAATCACACTCATGTTCTACCTTCTAAGCCCCCCAGCCTTTTCACAAAGGCCAAAGGTGTGCCATCAAAATTCAGTAGCATGGTCAAGGAGTGCTGAAGGGTTGCAAATGTTGCTCATTATTACCTTATTGCAATACTGCTGGTGCTTGTTATTTTATTTACAGGTGATCCTCAGTTAATGATAGCAATTGGGACTAGAATTGCTGTTGCTTTATGACACCTTCATAAAGCATAACATCATGTAACCGTTCCTTTTAGCAATAACAATTCTGGCCTTCCAGGTTGCTGTTGTTAAGCAAATTACTAGATTGTTAAGCGAGGACATCATATAACTTCAGTCTCCTGCCAGCTTCTACACTGATTTTGCTTGTCAGAAGCTGGCAAAGGAGGTTGTAAATGGCAATTATGTGACCAGGGGACAACACAATGTCATAATTGCAACCCGGGAGCCAGTTGCCTTGATTATGATCACATGACTTCAATAATGCTGCAATGGCTGGAATTTCAAGGATTGGTCATAAGTATCCCTCACTTGTTCAGCACTGTTAAAGTTCAGATGGTTGCTGAACAATTGGTTATTAAGCAAGGACCACCTGTATTTAAGTGGAAAAAGCCCATTGGAATCAAGTTATACTTTCATTTCGTTTTATTTTCAGCTTTTAGAAAAAAAGCCCCACTATTTCATTACAAGATTGTATTGAGCTGGAAATACATAGAGTAGAGCACTAAATGCAAATGAGCCTATCTTCCATTGAAAATGATTAAAAGGAAAGGCCATTTTTATTTTTGTTAGTTCGTGATATGATCTATCAAGATAATTAGATCAAAAAAGCCAAACAAATCTAGGAGTGGACACTAGGGGGGGCACAAGAATAAGGCAACTGCTTTCTGCAGAAAAGTTTTGAAGAGATGTTTTATTTCCAGATATTAAAACAACTTGATTGTAGATTATTAAAAATCCGGTTTTTCATTACCAGGCCTTTCCCCCAAGCCTCCATACGATCCATGATCACTGGCAAATTTATTTGGATGTTTTATTTATACATTTAGTGTTGTCTTTGCCCATGTGACAATTAACAGCAGACACATTTGAAACACACTCTTCCTTTCATGCATATACATGCCTGTACTTATCTATCTCAGCATACATAATCTAAAAATATACAGGACTGTTTTCATCAGTGAAGCATGGACATTTGAAGAGAATATGTGAATATTCCTGAACTTAGAGAAAATGAACACAAAATGAATTAGACAATTATTTGTTCATTTTTTAATTTTAATTTTAATCATCCCAATATCTGATAGGGTCGTTCTCTAGAATATGCTCAAGTTAATATGCAATCTATTTGTATGCACAGTCCGAGCAGTGGGCACAGTGAAATGGCTTATGATTTTACACCCCAAATATTTTATTTGGTCGTAGTGAAATGGCCAGATAAAATATTTGGGGTGTCAAATCATAAGTTATGTTTTCTTATTGAGCTTCATGACAGATTGGAAGGAAATGCTACTTGAGGTAGGAAAATAACTTCAGCAAATCTTATGAATTCAGAAAACCAAATTTCTTAGAAGTAGCTATTGGCCAGCTATTAGAATCTTATCTCAGCTCATTTTCCTGGCCCATCATCAACTTTCAGCTCCCATTTATATTTGTTATCAGTTTTAAAAGAGCAGGTGCATTATCGTTGATCAAAAATCTATACAGTAATTTATTTTCACCATGACACCTGAGAAAAAGAGTATTCCCTGGATGCTACAGATTATTTTCAACGTCATCCAATTTTACCCTTTCTTGCCCTGTCATTCAAATTTGAAAGAAACCCAGGTAATATTGGGATGGAAGGGGTGATGGATATCCTTTATAGAGGTGGACAGTGTAGGGTAAAAGATTTTCACTGGACTTTTTCAATTCCATTGACCTCAATCACATTTTTGCTGCGAAAGGTCAGTGAAAAGATAGCACTGTCATCTCTTTCAAGAGCTGTTATGTTGACGATTAACTTCAAATCCTACTAAACTGCAGTCTAGAAAGCAGAGCTAACATGATGGAGGATGTGTTAGTTGTAATTCAGTCTGTTCCAGAAGGTCATGCGTTGTTCACCCGCGTATCTAGCAAAAGAGTGTTCAATCCGAAATAAGTTAGTAATAACACAGAGACATTAAAAGACTATCGAGCTGTAACAGTTCTAAAATTATTTCTATTACTTAGCTAATAAGAAACATGAATTCTGCGATTGGTTTTAAAAAATAAAATACAAAATCCACTATAAGGTGTATATCCTTTGTAGCCCAAAGGTTCCAAGCTTCCGCTTATGGCAGTTTCTGTTAAAATATAAGAAGCTGGAAGTATTCTGAATGATCCCTTCCCACATCAGTTTCTAGGATAGTTGTTTAAATAGGTATGAGCTAATAGCTTGGAATAATCAGATCACAGTTTTGGAAAGACTCATTAAAACCATAAAGTCTAATTCCCTTGCTAAGTAACAGAATCCAAAATAAGCCTCCCTATAAAATGACTGTCTAGCACTAGCTTCTGCTTAAATGTATTCCCAGAAAAGGAGATCAACACTTCTCTTGCAGTCACTATTTCCCCCCTAATATTCAAGAGGTACATTCCTTCTTGTAAGTTAGGTCTTTGTCCTATGCTCTTGGATAATTGGAAACAGGCATTGGGCGTTTATATGAGATCCCTTTGGGAATTGAGCAATATTGCCATATTCTCTGCCTCTGATGTTCTCTTCAATATCTTTCTCTAAATCAGAGCGGGCAATAAATTTTCTCAAGGGGCCACATGAGAAACTGGGATTGTTGTAGAGGACCACTGCTGCTAATGCCCTGCTGACACCCACTCCCTGTGACTGATGTCTCATGCCCTGATGATTATGCTCAATTCCCTGCCACCAATGTCATCATGTCCCCACTTGCCATTGTCTGGTGCTACAGGCCAGAATGGGAGAAATCACAGCTGGGCTGTAAAATGCCCAGGTCTGCTCTAAACTATTCTACATTCATTATAGAAACTAAGCTTTAAAATGTGGGGTGGGACTTCTAGTGAAAACAGATGATTGTCCAGTGCAGAAATCTCTTTCTCAACTGAAGCTTTTTCAATTGGAAATTGAATTCCATAAGTTTTATCACTGTGCTGGATTAGGGAGAGTTCCAGAATTAGCCCACAAAAGTTCCCAGTGCAGCAGTTTGCAAGGAGACTCTGAAGCAGCACTCCAGAGTAGCCAGGTGATAAAAGTAGGCTGCTCCGCGGTTTGGGGTTTGGTTTGGTGGGTTTTTGGGGTTTGGGGGTTGTGGGGGGGGGGGGGGGGGGGGGGGGGGGGGGGGGGGGGGGGGGGGGGGGGGGGTGGGGGTTGGGGGGGGGGGGGGGGGGGGGGGGGGGGGGGGGGGGGGGGGGGGGGGGGGGGGCCGGGGGGGGGGGGGGGGGGGGGGGGGAGAAAAAAAAAAGAACAAGGGGGGGGGGGGGGGGGGGTGGGGAGGATTTTAAAAGATGAAAACCTCCTAGAATGCATATGGGTCAATATAAAAGAAAAAAAGAATGACATGGTCATAGGTGTATATTGTAGGCCACCCAATCAAGCAGAAAATATAGATGTCCTTTTTGCCAGCCAACTAACAAACATATGCAGGAAACACACAACAATAATAATGTGAGACTTCAATTATCCTGATATCAATTGGAATACTAATTCTGCACCAATTGAGAAATCAAATAAGTTCCTAACCAACCTAGCTGACAACTTTGTTGTCCAAAAGGTAGAGGGTGAAACTAGAGGGACAGCCATACTGGACTTAATTCTTACAAACAAAGAAGAAGTGATAGAGGGAGTTGAAACTGCAGGAACCTTGGGTGAGAGTGACCATATCATACTAGAATTCAACATAACACAAACACAAGCAACAGAACATAATGACACCAGAATCTTGGATTTTAAAAGAGCTGATTTCAATAAATTCAGAGAGAACTTGGGAAAGATTCCATGGATGAAAATCCTAAAGGGGAAAACAACTCAAGAATCTTGGGAAACTCTAAAAGAAGTATGATCATAGAAGCCCAGACCAGCACAATACCACTGAGAAAGAAAAACAAGAAATCCAAGAAGAAACCAGCATGGCTGCACAAAGATCTCTCTGGCAAATTGAGAGAGAAAAAAGGACAAGTACAAAAAATGGAAAGAAGGACATACAACTAAGGCAGAATATCAGCAGATAGCCAGAATCTGCAAAGACGAAGTCAGGATAGCAAAGGCTCAGAACGAACAAAGACTTGCAACAAAAGGCAAAGATAATAAAAAAAAGTTTATTCCAACATATAAATAACAAGAAAAAAATCAAGGAATCAGTCGGTCCACTAAAGAGAGAAGATGGCAAGGAAGTAACAGGCAACAGAAAGAAAGCAGAACTGCTTAACTCATTCTTTGCATCCGTCTTCATGCAAAAAGAAACTATAGCTCAACCCACCAAAAACATAATGTAAAAGGCAGACCAGAAATAAAAGTTAAAATAAGGAAAAAAATAGTAAGAGAACACCTGTTTGATCTTGATGAAAACAAATCACCAGGGCCTGATGGATTACATCCCAGAGTTTTAAAGGAGCTGGCAGAGGTCATCTCAGAACCACTGCACCATATCTTCCAAAAATCCTGGAGCACTGGGGAACTACCAGAGGACTGGAAAAGAGCTGATGTGGTTCCCATCTTCAAAAAAGGAAAAAGAACAGACCCAGGAAACTATAGACCAATCAGCCTAACATCGATACCCAGGAAGATACTAGAAAAGATAATAAAAAAACAGATCTGCCAACATCTAGAAACAAGTAAAGTAATAACTAACAGTCAGCATGGGTTTGTTAAGAACAGATCATGCCAAACCAATCTTATTTCATTCTTCAACACAGTGACTAAATTAGTAGACCAGCAAAATACTGTGGACATAATATATTTAGATTTCAGCAAGGCCTTCAACAAAGTAGACCACAACCTACTTCTTAGTAAGCTAGAAAAAAGTGGAGTAGATAGCACCACCACTAGAGGGACTCGCAACTGGCTGGCAAATCGTACTCAATGAGTAGTCCTTAAAGAGTCTAAGTCTACATGGAGGGAAATAAGCACTGGGGTGATCCGTCTTAGGCCCAGTACTCTTCAATATCTTCATTAACGACTTAGATGAGGGAATAGAAGGGGAACTTATCAAATTTGCAGATGATACTAAGCTGGCAGGAATAGCGAACACCCAAGAAGATAGGCTAAGATCCAGATGGATCTTGACAGACTAGAACACTGGGCCATATCTAACAAAATGAAATTCAATGTAGAGAAAAGTGAAGTCCTACACTAGGCAAGAAAAACCAAAAGTACACATATAGACTGGGTGAAATTAGGCTCAATAGCAGTAACTGTGAGAGGGATCTTGGACTCCTAGTGGAGAACCAGCTAAATATGAGCCAGCAGTGTGCAGCAGCAGCCAAAAAAGCTAATGTAATCCTAAATTGTATTAACAGAGGGATACAATCAAGATCAAGGGAAGTACTAATACCACTCTATAAAGCCTTAGTACCTAGAGTACTGTATCCAGTTTTGTTCACCACATTATAAAAAAGATGTTGAGACTCTGGGAAAAGTACAGAGAAGAGCAACCAGGATGATTAGGGGACTGGAGGCTAAAACATACAACAAATGGTTGCAGGAACTGGGCTTGGCTAGTTTAGTAAAGAGAAGGACCAGGGGAGACATGATAGCGGTCTTCCAATATTTGAGGGGCTGCCACAGGGAGGAAGGGGTCAAGCTATTTTCTAAAGCAGTGGTCCCCAACCTTTTTGTACCAGGGACCAGTTTCAAGCACAAACACTTTTTCAAGGACCGGGTGGGGGGGGGGGAGAGAGAAGAATCCGAGTTTGGTGGTTTGCTTGCAGACGTTTCATTACCTGACTAGGTAACATCTGATGTTGTTACCTAGTCGGGTAATAAAACGTCTGCCAGCAAACCACCAAGTTCAGGGAGCGCCTCGGCCCTGCCTCCCTCAGCCCCATCCCTCAGGTGTCTCCCTCCCTCCCACAGGTGTCTGCCTCGTTCCTCTCTCAGTTGCTCTCTTGCTGCTCCACCAGCCCAGGAAGAAACTGCTTCAAAGAAGGGGTGGGTGGTGGCTTTCTGTCTCCGCAGCGCCTCCGAGCGCCGTTTACCCCCACCCGCCCGCGCGCAGTTCAATCCACAGTGCTCCGTTCTGCCTGCCTGCCTGCCTTCTTCGTTTCGGAGCAGCTTGGCTGATAAAAAGAGGCGAATATTATTTATTATTATTTATTATTATTCTCACCAGAAATGAAGAAGGCAGGCAGGCAGGCAGAACGGAGCACTGAATTGAAGCGCGCGCGGGCGGGCGGGGTGGGGGTAAACGGGCGCTTCGGAGGTGCTGCGGCGACAGGAAAAGCCACCACCCCCGGCTTCTTTGAAGCAGTTTCTTCCTGGGCTGGTGGAGCAGCGAGAGAGCGACTGAGAGAGGAATGAGGTGGGAGGAAACCGAAGCTGCTGAGCCAGAGAGCAGGACAGGCTTCGGTTGCTTCCTCCCTCCCCTTCTCTCATTTGTGTCCTTGATCCCCGATCCCAGCAGCATTCACCGAAGGCGAAGAAAGCCGCCATTTTTTTATTTTTTTTTATTTGCGGCTCGGTACAGAGTGCTCCACGGACTGGGACCGGTCCGCGGCCTGGTGGTTGAGGACCCCTGTTCTAAAGCACCTGTAGGCCAGACAAGGATTAATGGATGGAAACTGAACAAGGAGAGATTTAACCTGGAAATAAGGAGAAACTTTCTGACAGTGAGCACAATCAACCAATGAAACAGCTTGCCCTCGGAAGTTGTGGGTGTGCCATCACTTGAGACTTTCAAGAAGAGATTGGACTGCCATTTGTCAGAAATGGTGTAGGGTCTCCCGCTTAGGCAGGGGGTTGGGCTAGATGACCTACAAGGTCCCTTCCAACTCTGATTATCTGTTATCTGTTACATAATTTTAAAAGTTGCGATATTATTTCCTTCTTTCCTCATTTTCATGAATTTGCCACCTTTATTTGATGTTGGAAGTTATAACCATAACCCTAATCTTAACCCCTTAAAATAAAAGTCAAGCAAAAACAGTTGAAGTCTTCTGACTTTAATAGTTGACTAGGAGATACCAGCTGATCTACAAAAAGCTCTTTAAAAAGATATTTCTTTGACCACAAGAGGGAGCTAAAGAACAGAAACAACACACAAGGCATTTAACCCAGATAGAAATTGCCAAAATTATAAACAAAACAATTCATTTTATAGATCAACTATGTTCCAAAGATATCATGAAATATGGGCAAGAGGAACAAATTACTCTAATAATTGGAAGGAAAAATAATAATCCAGAGATGTAATCAAGTGCAGAAAATTATCAAACCTCTGTAGCAACTGCACAAGTATTTGACAATGCAAAGGATTTAACTCTAATTTTGGAATATAAACCTGATACCAACTGTGCCTATTATGATGGTTTAATTACAAGTTCCAGAGTGTAATTAAAAGAAGAGTTGCAAGTAAATCAATAATCCTCAAGTGAACAAGTTTGAGATTTGAACTTTAAAATCAAAATGCAAATTGATAACATTGACATATTTGTTTTAAAAATCATATTGGAGAATCTTTTAAGAAACAGAGCAGTTTATATTTAATAGACATTCCAAAGAAGAAAAACATTTTATTTTTTCTACAAACTGAAGGGAGCTACTGAAATTTAATAAGTTAACTGAAGTTAGAATGGCTTTTATGTTGGTTTGACATATGTAATTGAAAGAAAGTTCCATTATTTTGTGCTTATAAACTGAATTTGCAAATGGGTTGTTTCTTTTCTTTTTTATTTTCATATACTTTTTTCTTTTTCTTATTGAGTAATTCCTAAATTTGCAAAATATTATTGAAAGTGAATTTGAAACTACGTACGTTAAAAGTGAGTTTAAAATTAATTAGAATTAATTATTTTAGTTATAAAGATAAATTTTAAAAGAAATGTTTAGAGTTATAAAATGAATATAGTTTCCCTTTAAGATTCAAAAATTTGGAAGAGTATAGTGATTTTATTTAATATAAATAATGTTCATTTAGAAAAATTAATAAGTGTAACAACAGAGAAGAAAGGAAAAAAATGGATTTGGTTAAGATGTTGTAAATTGTTTTAAACAGCGATTTTATTTGGTCTTGTTTCTATTTGGGTATTATTTCTGTTTTTTGTGATTGAGATTGAAAAAAATGAAATTTAGAATTTAGATTGGGTATTTATTGAATAATTGTGTAAAGAACTAGTTTCTAATAATTATGGGCAATATAAAAAGCTGCAGTCATATTAGCTGTATTTTTCTAGGATGTTTTTGTTTTGTTTTATGTCATAAAGAGGAAGTCAATGCATTTTTTCTTCTTTTCTTTTTGAAAATTCTGCAGTTCTTTTTTCATTAATATTTATTTCCATTGTATTTTATGCTATAAACTTCAATAGATAGATAATGCAAAGGCATTATCTCTTGAAAAAATAGCAAAATAAAAAAACAGTGATGCTGGTAGAAAACAAGATTGCTAGATTTTATTTATGTATTTATTTGTGTATTTATTTATTATTTGTATGGCCATCTGTTTCACAAGAAAGTGACTCTGGGCAGTGAACAGCACTTAATAAAATAAATACATACATACAAAAACAATCTTTATATTATTAAAATGGAATGACTCCCTTTCCCCAAATATGTGCATCTATTTACTGGTGGATATAATTATTAGTTTGGAAGATTGATATGAAAATCCATTCTCAGGATTCTGATTCTTTGCTCTTATTAACTTTCTCACCCAGGCTTTTTCTAGGATATTTTTGTTTTGTTTTTCTTTGAAGTTGTCATCATTGGTAATGATGTACAGTATATGATGTCAGCAGGCTTGATGAAGCTTGCACAATTGTGCTGGATCTGATTAAACGACACAGTACCAAATTCTATTTTGATTCATGTAGCCTATAGGATTAAACATGATGTAATCTCAGTTTCCTGGAACTAGTTACAATACATACCAAAGGTATTTTCTGGTAACTGATAACCCTAATGAGATTAGAAAGATTGGCTTACAATAATAGGGTTGTACAGAGTGAAACAAGGTATGGTAGAGCAAGACTTCCTTATGGTAAATGTGCTCTTGCTTACATTAGTCATGGAATGATGATATGACAATATGTGGAGAAAAATCAGGAAAAGAACTGAAAATAAAACTTAAAGAGCTGTTTATATGTACTTTAATACAATCTGTGGCATTACTTCAAAAGCAAAGCACTATTTAAGAAGAGAGTGTTAATTTAGTCTTGACTGCCAAGACAAGTCTCTATAGCTTTCCTATCAATTTTTTCTAAAGTGGTTTTCCATTACTTTATTTCTAGGGTTGACAGCAGGGGTGGGATTCTACCGGTTTGCACTGGTTTGGGAGAACCGGTTGTTATGATTCTTGGTAGTTCGGAGCTAGCTAGCCATCACTGCCTTCCTTCCGCTGCCTTGCCTGATCTGGGTGAGTGAGGGCTCTGCAAATTCCGGTTGCCACCGCTGCCAACTGCCCTCGCCCACCTGGCCCCACATGAACTGCCCGCCTCACCCGGCCTGCCTTCCTTGCCCAGCCTGCCTGCCTCACCTGGCCTGCCTTGCCTGGCCTGATGCCCCGCCGAGCCTCCCCTGGCTGGCCTGCCTCCCCCAGCCTGCCTCCCCCAGCCTGCCTGCTTCACCTGACCACCATTGCTGAATATGCGGATTGGTGAGTGAGACCTCCAAGCAAGCCCTGGTCACCTATTTGCTGCCATTGCCAGCCCCAGTTGAATCCCGATGACTCCCAGACTGACAAACTGTCCTTGCTGCTGCTGCCTGCCTCACCCGGCTGCTATCTTTCACCTGCAGCCCACCGTACCATTTCTGCCTGGCTTTCCACCACTGATTGGTGAGTGAGGAGGCAAGCAGCTAGTCCTGCCGGTCGCCTACCTCTTCCTGCCACTACTGCCACCAGCCCCAGTTGAACTGCCAACTCCCGGGCCGTTCAGCCGCCCTCACTACCTGCTTCGCCCAGCCACCATCTTTGGCCGGCCACCATCTTTGCTCGGCTGCCACCTTCTCTGGCCTGTGGCCCACTGCACCATTGTTGCTGCTTAGCCTTCCACCACTGATTGGTTAGTGAGGAGGCAAGCAGCAAGCCCTGTGGTTGACTACCTCCTCCTGCCACCGCCACTAGCCCCGGTTGAGTGCTGACTCCCGTGCCACCCAGCCATCCTTGCTGCAGCAAGCGCTACAGACAAGTCCTGACTGAGGACCCTGGTGTAGCTGGCCAGCCAACTTGCCTGCCTAATTTTTGGTAAGTTGCTTTTTTTTTTTATTTATGTATTTTTTTAGTATCTGTTTTTTTATTAATCATAAAAACAAAAGAGATACTAAATAAATAAATACATACATAAATAAAAATTATTTTACTATTATTGTTACATGTTGATACTTCTGTTTGTTTCTCCTAGTTTTGTGTACCTTTTTTATTATTTAAGCATTAAAGACATGAAATAATAAGCTACCTTTCATTTGGTATATCTTTTTTTTTAATACTTAAAAAAGTCATTAGGGCAAAGAAGTGATGTTGAGTTGGCCACACCCCCAGCAAGTCACATGGTCACTGTTGTGTATTAAGAACCTGCCTGAAGTTCCCCTTCTGGTCCGCCATCTGAGCGGGAGCGCCGATCGCTCCCATTGGCTGATGCCGTTTGACAGCCGGCTATAAAAGGGAGCTGTCAAATGGCATCAGCTGTCGCCGCCAGCTGACTGTCAGATTGCATCTGAAGCCGCGGCGACCCTTTATTCTTTGAATAAAGTATGTTAGCCTAGCCTGGCTCAGTCTCCTTTCTGTAACCGCCGCTCTACAACACTGGCGACGAGGGCGGGATGCAGTAAAGACGTCCAGGCGAAACAATTGAGCCGAAGTCACACAGAGAAAGAGCTGAAACCGCTAAGTGCCGAGTGAAGTCACCGCGCCGGCGCTCTCCAAAAGAGCGCGAACTTCAAAGCTCCGCAGCTGAGGAGCCGAACGCCGCTGACAGGCGCTACTGAAACGCTTTTCTAAAAGCGACCGCTAATTTTTCCTCACCTAGCTGACCCACTGTTATCGCTCAAATGGCATCTACGCCGACCTTCCCACATTTCCAGCCCGGAACAGAGACTTGGGAATCCTACATTAACAGATTTGAATGTTTTTTAAATGCTATAGACTTGTCTAGGGCTACAGACCTGAGGAAAAGGTCTTATTTTTTAAGTTTCTGTGGGGCTACAGTTTTCGACACTGCCTCAGCATTAGTGTCACCACGACCCATTAAGGCTATTCCCTGGGAAGAGCTGAAGGAGATTTTAGCCAACCACTATTCCCCCAAACCCTCTCAGATAGCTAGGAGGCTAGCCTTTAGGAGAAGGGTTCAAGCTGAGGAGAAACCGTGAGCCAATATATGGCAGCCCTAAGATCTGCTGCCATACACTGCGGTTTCAGGGATTACCTGGAAGACATGCTTCTGGACCAGATAGTGGGTGGTATTAGGGATTTAAAGCTCCAGAGAAGGCTGTTAGCAAAGAAAGATCTAACTTTATCCACAGCCATCGAAGAAGCTCAAGCTGCTGAACTATCTGAAATATCTGCAGTTGAGATTCAGGGAGCTACACCAAAACAAGGAAAGGCTACAGTCCATTATGATGAGGTATCCCAGGAGGAAATAGAAGAACCATTAGAGGTAAATCACCTCACACACCCCAGAACACCTTTAGCTCCTCCAAGAAGAAACAGCAACCAGTCCACCAAACAGCAGTTCCCTTGTGCAGGCTGTGGAGGTAACCACCTTAGATCCAATTGCAGGTTCAGGAATGCTATTTGCCTAAACTGCCAGAAAAAGGGCATATAGCCAGAGTTTGTCAAGCTGAGCAAGCCCCTTCCAAAGATCTCGAGTCTCTGCCTCATCCCAAAGGCAAGTAAAAAGCTGCTATACCTGCCATCACGCGGGCAGTTTCTCCTCGAACCCTAACAAAATAAGTGTTTCTCTTCTCTTAGAAGATAAGCCCTGCCACATGGAGGTGGACACCGGGTCAACCCTCTCCATCATTGCTTGGTCCACGCTGAAGAAGATTCTACCTTCGTTCCCAAGGAGGAAGCTGACTGCCTGCCACCTGAACCTTCGGGACTACCAGGAAAGACCATTCCGGTCCTGGGTAAGGGAAGATTCCTTATTCAATTCCAAAACTTTAGAGGTTACTTGCCACTGGTAGTTGTTGATGGTGCCCTACCTAGCTTGCTAGGACTGGATTGGTTCCCTGCCCTAGGTCTAAACATCACAGGGATTCACTCTGTCAAAAGCTCTGAAGTTGATGCCCTTTTTAATGACTACGCTGATGTCTTCAGCAATGACCTGGGCTGTTATACGGGCACCCCCATATCCTTCAATGTGGGCCCACAAGCCACCCCTATCCGTTTGAAACCTCGAAGGGTTCCCTTCGCCATTAGGCCCAAATTAGACGCTGAGCTAGACAAACTCATAAATCAAGGAATTTTGGAACAGGTAGATTTTGCCAAGTGGGAAACGCCCATAGTCACCCCTTTAAAAAAGGATGGTAGCGTGAGAATTTGCGCGGACTATAAGACGTCCATCAACCGTTTCCTTCAAGTTAGCACATACCCAGTACTGGTTATTCAACACCTGCTTCACACATTTGAGCCAGGCATAGTTTTTGCGAAATTGGACATGTCCCAGGCATACCAGCAATTCCCTGTGGACCAGCACACTGCTGACCTCCAAACCATAGTAACACACAGGGGCGCATTCAGATGTAAACGTTTACAGTTTGGGGTCAGTGTAGCCCCAGGCATTTTTCAATCACTCATGGAAAGAATCCTCCAGGGCCTACCCGGGTGGTTCCATACTTTGATGACATTTTAGTTTCGGCCCCTAACAAGGCACAACTGCTACTCAGAGTAAGGTCTGTTCTTGACAGATTTAGACTAAATGGGCTCAAATTAAAAAAGATAAATGCACCATAGCTACCAACCAAGTAGACTTCCTGGGTTATCGAATTGATGCCTCAAGGATTCACCCCATAGAAAGTAAAGTCAGGGCCATTCACGAGGCACCCACTCCCTCTAACAAAACTGAATTACAGACCTTTTAGGGCTCCTAAATTTCTATGCATCCTTCCTACCCCACAAAGCCTCTGTAGCTGAGCCCTACACAGGCTCCTAGACAAGGAGGTCTCCTGGCACTGGGGACATAAAGAAGCCAACGCTTTCCAGGCAGTGAAGTCGCTGTTAACCTCAAACGCAGTGTTGGTTCAATTTAACAAGGACTTGCCCTAGTACTCGCCGCTGATGCCTCACCTTTTGGGATAGGAGCAGTTTTAAGCCACAGGCTTTCAAATGGATCTGAGGCACCCATTGCCTATTTTTCAAGAACATTCTCTGCTGCTGAGAGAAATTACAGCCAGATCGATAAGGAGGCTTTGGCAGCTGTAGCTGCTGTAAAAAGTTCCATGAGTTTCTTTATGGCCATTTTTTTGAACTGGTAACTGACCACAAACCTTTGTTAGGGCTGTTAGCTGGAGACAAACAAACCCCACAGGTACTGTCCCCGAGGATGACCAGGTGGACACTTTTTTGGCCGCTTATTCATACACCTTGATCCATCGTCCTGGAATTAACCTGAGCCACGCAGATGCCCTCAGCAGGTGCCCCTGCCTACACCAGTCGAGGACCCAGCTCCCATCCACACAATCTTCGAGTGCACGGGACTGGACCTCCCACTTTCAGCCGGGATGTTGCTGCGCACTCAAAAAAAGATCCATTGATTTCCCAGGTCCTGGACTGGGTGGGAAGTGGGTGGCCAGATATACATTTTGCCCCTGATTTAATTCCCTTTAAGATTCGCAAGCAGGAGTTGTCTGCAATACAGGACTGTCTGTTATGGGGGACAAGGGTGGTCATTCCTGCCTCCTTGCAAGAGCCAGTTCTAAAAACACTGCACGAGGGTCATCCGGGCATGGTACGGATGAAGGCCTTGGCCCGCAGCTACGTTTGGTGGCCTGGACTAGATGCCCAAATTGCCAGTTGGGTCAACGCATGCCAGGCCTGCCAGGCGACAAGAGCAGCTCCACCCATAGCTACACCCACCAGATGGGAAGATGCAGGGGCACCCTGGGCCAGGCTACATATTGACCTAGCTGGCCCCATGCTGGGGAAAACATTCTTGGTGGTAGTGGACTCGTTTTCAAAATGGACTGAAGTAGCCATGCTGTCTTCCACCACAACTCAAGCCATCACTAGGGTTCTGACCAGACTGTTTGCTACTTATGGACTGCCAGACACCTTGGTGTCAGATAACGGGCCTCAATTCAGCTCAAACGAATTTGCCATCTTCACTGCCAACCTGGGCATCAGCCCCTTTCAGCCCCCTTACAGCCCCCTTTCACCCCGCCAGTAATGGGATGGCAGAGAGGGCTGTTAGGTCAGCCAAGGAAGTTTTGGCCAAACTAAGGCAGGCAGACTGGCACTCCAAGCTGTCCACTTACCTACTCACGCAACATGCCACGCCATGCCCCACAACCAACAAGTCACCTGCTGAACTTTTGATGGGCAGGCGACTCCGAACCACCCTGGACAGGTTGCACCCCACTACTCACCCAGCACACCCTGGCATCTGACAGCCATGCCAGGGCTTTGCCCTGCAAGACCTGGTTTATGCCAGGAACTATGCAGGGCACCCGTTATGGCTGCCAGGGCGGATAGTTTCTATTACAGGGCCCAGATCTTACAGAGTCCTCCTGGAAGATGGGAGAACCTGGAGAAGGCATATCGACCAGCTCAGGAGACGCTGGACTTCGCCTGCTGCCGGAAGCCTGGACAACCCGCCGCCGAGCCACCCGGTCTACTCGCCACCTGCCGCAGCCGTCCCGCAGAACTACCCGGTCTACCAGAGGCCCGACTTCCCAGCCAGCCGACCGCCGCAGGAAGACTCACCAGAGCTGCCTCCAGATAGCAGGTCCGGATTGGCCGTCGACCCTCCGCAGATGCCTGGCACCGCCGGAGAAGACAGAGACTGTGTTGCAGCCCCAAGCCTCCAGAGCCGTGGAGGACAAGCCGCGAACAAAGGCCGCCATTGTGGCTACGGGACTACGCATGCGCGCGACCAGGGGGAAGGAGTGTTGTGTATTAAGAACCTGCCTGAAGTTCCCCTTCTGGTCCGCCATCTGAGCGGGAGCGCCGATCGCTCCCATTGGCTGATGCCGTTTGACAGCCGGCTATAAAAGGGAGCTGTCAAACGGCATCAGCTGTCGCCGCCAGCTGGCTGTCAGATTGCATCTGAAGCCACGGCGACCCTTTATTCTTTGAATAAAGTATGTTAGCCTAGCCTGGCTCAGTCTCCTTTCTGTAACCGCCACTCTACAACAGTCACCAAGCCACACCCACAAATTAGGCCATGACCACAGAACCGGTTGCTAAGAAATTTGAATCCCACCCTGGCTGACAGCGAGTAACTGACCAAACATTAACCAAATAGCTTTGCACCTGAAGCAAAACTAGAATTCAATCTTCAGGTTACTAGCATGATGTTAACAACTACTACTACTATTACTACTACTATTACTACCCACACACATACACACCCATATTAAAATTTTTCTTTGTTTAAAAAAATCAAATTAAGATGGGACATGGTTGAAGTGAATAAATTATGCATGACTGACAGTGGTTCTTACACCATTCTCCATCACTGAAAATACTAAGACATATGAATATCCATGAAAGTGACAGGTGGAGGGGAAGAAGGCGGAGCTTCCTTGCTGACGGACTGTAGATCGCGACTCTCTGTGGCTATGGTCCATGCTCTTTCGTTGGAGAGCCCCAATTATTATGATTAGGGACTGAAGCTGCCTTGGAGGGGCGGCGGAGTAAGAGAAGCCGCAAGCCAGGTTGAGGGGAGCCGCATTTGCCCCCCTGGGCTTGATCTTTTTCCCCCCGAAGATGACTGCAGCGGTGGTTTAAAATGGCCACCCCGAAGAGGAGGACTCAGCTGGATTAAGATTTGTGCAGGAGGGAAGAAATAGGTGGATAACATCTGAACTGGGGCAACTGGGCAATAAACTAAACAAAAGTACCCCGAGATTAAGGTAACATGGAATTTTTAAGAAAAGAAAAGTGAACGGCGAAATTACAAAGGGACAGGGGAAAAAAAGAAAATATTTTTGACAGCTAAGCAGGGCTTCGAACCAGGAAAGAAAGAAGCTGGAACTAAAGATTTAACTAAATTGGACTAAAATATTTTGAGAATAAAGAGGCATAAAATAAAGCTGGACTTAAGATTGTCAAAAAATAATAATAATAAAGTTTACAAATTGGAGACTGGACTGTGCTGGAATATTGAGGTTCAAAAAACCCTAAATAAAAAAATAGGGGGAAAAGGTGAAGACTTTGTATAATGGAGAGTGCCACCTTTTGACAAAAACTTGAGCTCAAACAAAAGGGAAAGCATCCTGTTTCTGAATGAACTTTTGTGGATATAACATTAAAGAAATATTGAAACAAAATAAGAATCTTAGAAAGTGAAAGCAGAACCAGAATAAAGAAAAAAGCAAGGAAAGACTGACTGTAGGATTGATTGATGTTTTTGGTATAGACCCTGGGCTGGAATAACTGAGAACTTTAGAAAATTGAAAGAAGAAAGAAGGAAAGTAAAAGTGTTTTTTTTTGTGGACTTTAACGATCATAAAATATAAGAATGTGTAATGATATCTCTTCGGGAATTAAAAATGGAACTTAAAAGTATGAGAGAATTACTAAAGGAAAGAGGTGAATCACTTTGCTCTGTGTTAGAAAAAATGGAAATGGCGATTGAAGAACAAGAAGAAAGAGCTTCAGAGCAGGAGGAGTCGATTCAAGGAGAAGACATTTCAAATAGACAATTAACACAAAGAACACTACAAAGAAGTGGGAAAAGAAGGAAGGTTAAAAAGTTGAAATTTAAGAAGGCAATCAAAAGGGGGAATACCTGTGAAGTCAGGAAAGGCAAAAAGACCCAGCAGAAAAGGGGAAAGGAAGATATTAAGAAAGAGAGGGATATAAACTGGAATGAGAAAAGATATGGGGAAAAGAGGGGGAGGAGAAGCAGTAAGAAACAGGTACATGAAATAAAGAAATACGGAATAGTAAAATGTTGAAAAGAAATTGTTTTTTCAGAGATAATGGTTGATGAATTAAAAAGGGGATTCTGCAGGGTGACAAGGGGTAATAAGAATATTTCTGAAATTAAAAATATTTAGAAAATAGGGTAATATAGATACTGATAACTCTTATTAAAAATCAAGCAGGGAAAATATGCTGCGGAATCCAAATGAAAAGATGTAATGATTATTATTGTAACTTCTTAAAAATAATGGTTTATTGGGAATCAAGATGAGGGAATAAAGGTATACTTTTTTTTTTTAATCATTAGAGGTGTCACACTAAAAACTAAAGTAAAAGACTATTAAAAGGGGAAACCTATATCTTTATTTTAAAATAAATATTAAAGATTATATTTTTTTTTTTTAGTGTTAAAATTTGTATTAATGGAAAGGTAATAATTTATGCATAATGAAGTATAATTGCTGTCATATTTGTATGTAAAGGTGATGACCTGGAAAATGGTCCAAAAGAGATTTTTGTTTTTAATGTGAAAAACTGAATAAAATTTGTCAAAAAAAAAGAAAGAAAGTGATAGGCGGAAAAGTTAATACTGACAACATGAAATACTTATTTGCATAGTATGTATTTAAGTTGGGAATTTATTATCTCAAAATACAACAATGGTTTTACCAGGGAGGTTTAAAGACAACATTAAAAGGTTGATTTAGATGAAACGTAACTCTATCACTGATTGTCATATTTATATCCCACTTTTCATTCTGGAGCTCAAGAAAGCACATAGCATGCGCCACTCATCTATTATCCTCACAGCAACTCTGTAAGAAAGATTGCACTGAGAGATAATGACTGACCTAAAAAAGCATCTGAGAAAGTAGAATAGAATAGAATTCTTTATTGGCCAAGTGTGATTGGACACATAAGGAATTTGTCTTGGTGCAAGTACTCTCAGTATACATAAAAGAAAAGATACATTCGTTAAGAATCATAAGGTACAACACTTAATGATAGTCATAGGGTACAATAAGAAATCAAATCATACTAGGAAACAGTCAATATAAATCGTAAGGATACAAGCGATAAAGTTACAGTCATACAGTCACAAGTGGGAGGGGATGGGTGATAAGGAGTAATGAGAAGATTAACAGTAATAGTGCAGACTTTGTAATAGTTGAATTGTGTTGAGGGAATTATTTGTTTAGCAGAGTGATGGCTTTCGGGGAAAAACTGTTCTTGTGTCTAGTTGTTCTGGTGTGCAGTGCTCTATAGCATCGTTTTGAGGGAAGGAGTTGAAACAGTTTATGTCCGGGATGTGAGAAGTCTGTAAATATTTTCACAGCCCTCTTTTTGACTCGTACAGTATACAGGTCCTCGATTGAAGGCAGGTGGATAGTAATTGTTTTTTCTACAGTCCTAATTATCCTCTGAAGTCTGTGTCTGTCCTGTTGAGTTGCAGAACCAAACCAGACAGTTATAGAGGTGCAGATGATAGACTCAATAATTCCTCTGTAGAACTGTATCAGCTGCTCCTTGGGCAGTTTGAGCTTTCTGAGTTGGCACAGAAAGAACATTCTTTGTTGTGCTTTTTTGATGACGTTTTTGATGTTAGGTGTCCATTTTAGGTCATGTGATACAGTAGAACCTAGAAATTTGAAGGTCTCTACTGTTGATACTGTGTTGTTTAGTATTGTAAGAGGTGGTAGTATGGGAGGGTTTCTTCTAAAGTCTACCACCATTTCTACGGTTTTGAGTGTGTTCAGTTCCAGATTGTTCTGGTTACAACACAAGAACTTGGTTGAATAAGTTTAAAAACCAAAGAAGACAATGGTAAATCACTTTATTATTATTTCAAGGAAAGGGACATTTCCATGTAGTCAACCAAGTCAAACTTGAATCAAAAGATAAAACATGGAATTGGAAAGCTGTATATGTCATTGCATCTTCTACGCACAGCTAATGGAAAATTTAAATTTGATAAAAGAATTATGAATTTGAAAATGATAAGACTGGATTTCATATGGACTTATGAAAGGTAGATTAATGATGGCATATAGCTAATCTGTTATATAAACAGATTAACAGAGTTGGAAGGGACCTTGTAGGTTATCTAATCCAATCCCTTGCCTAAGGAGGAGACCCTGCACCATTTCAGACAAATGGCAGTCCAGTCTCTTCTTGAAAGCTTCCAATGATGAAGTTCCCACAATTTCTGAAGGCAAGCTGTTCCATTGGTTAATTGCTGTCACTGTCAGAAAATTGCTGTCATATAATTGCTAAGAAATACAAATTTTCACTGAAAATGAAAATAGGATGAACAAGTTAAAGATCATGATAAAACAGACAAAATATAATATACAGCTGGGTCAATATGGAAGAAAAGTCTGAAATTTAAACTGAATTATAATTTTAAGGAGAACTTTTATAAAATGATCTATTGATGATTTTGACATCTCATAAATTGTAAAAACATAAAATAAATTTCTAATGTTGTTGAACTGAGTGTAGATTCTTTTATCTTTAGTAAACATGTAAGAAAATTAGTAGATATTGGGATAAAATTTATTTTGATACAAAAAATTTAGAAAGTGAGTGTACTGCATGTTTTTTTATTTTGGGTTAATGGACAAACAGATTGAAAGATCTTATGGAATTTTGTTTTTATATATGGAAGAACGAATGGTGAAGCTGATGGAATTGGTGGTGAAGGCAAAATTGACAGGTTTGGTTAAAGAAAAGACTAACCAACTTTATTTTTACTTGGAAACCACTTTTAGATTTTTCATGACAAATAGAAAGAAATGAAGTTTTTATTTTGGAAATGGATGGTTTGAATTATATGTGATTATAGAAACAATGTAGACTAATTTTAGAGTAAGAATCTGATTTATTTTTTTAACTATATCTGTATAAAATATAGTTTATCTTTTATTCTTATTTTTTTGGAATTCAATAAAGTTATACAAGTGCAGACTTGACTGAAGTCTTTACTTTCACTTAAGAAAAGGCAGTATGCTAGAAGTGGTATTCAGCAGGTTCTGACAGTTCTGGAGAACCGGTAGTGGAAATTTTGAGTACTTCAGAGAATCGGAAAATACCACCTCTGACTGGAGATTTTACAGTGTCCTTCCCCTACCACGCCCACCAAGCCACGCCCACAGAACTGGTAGTAAAAAACTTTGAATCCCACCACTGCAGTATGCATATGTACACATTTACAGATAGGGAACTGTATGGATTTTGGAGTGGCTGAAAGGACATTTTTGGTGGTAAAGAGCAAAGTCTTGCAAACCTGTCCTGAGGCAGGGATTCTTCCTGTTAAAATAAAGCAAAGGGCTTTTTTTTCAGTAGCAGAGTGCATTCTTGATAATGTGACAGTTCAATGCTAATATTATTCTTTCACTTTCACTGTGTTTTCAGAACTAGGTTGGGATTAGCATCCACTGGCATCATGAGATAGAGCTTTTTTACCCCAGTCAGCTGCTTCTAGGTTTATACGAAATGCATAATCTTAAATACATTATAATTTTCCACCGACAGATTTCATTCTGAGCTTACCATATTTTGAAGCCCCGCAAAAATTGGCCACAGATGAGCTGAATTCATAGCTCTTGCTCATCTTAAAACATTTACAGCATGTTGGTATCTCTCTGTTATGGCTGGGAATCCTATAAGTTCCAACACATATGGAAGGCACCATGTTTCTTTACTGCAAGCTAAATTGCAAAGGATTGGCTTGGAATATTCTGTTATTGTTAGTTATTTGATCCATGCAAGATTAACAATATCGAGTAGAAGAAATATACTCAAGACACAAAAATAATAAAACAGCTAGAAGCAAACACTAAGCAAATAAAAATATAGCAGTAATTAACATATACTGTTATCATCAAAGGGGAAAAAAAGAATCCGGAAAGAGAAAAATGCAAGTCCCATGCAAGCATTAACAAAAGGTAATTTGACTGAAAAAGGACTATACCAGAAATATTGTTTTTATGTGCAATCCACTTACTTCAGGGACATTGGATGGCAAGTGGCCAATTGACCAAGTTTTAAAGACCTGTATTTAAACTTTGAAATATGCTTAGAAAGAAACCAAAAACCATTAGATTCATTGACTATTGGAAAAGTATTTTGCAATAGCATAAACATTAATGAGGAAACAGCAGGGGTAGGGGATGAAGTGTATATTCTGCCACCGACAGTTCAAAATTTTAAAAGGGTGGGATTATATAAATGATGTGTATTTTTTCATACATAAATGTCCCCACACTGATATAATATGGCTCAATTGGTCGTTCATAGTTCACTGTTGTGCGAATCCAGTGCTACTACAGTAAACACAAGATTCCGTTAACCAGTGTGGGATTCAAAAATTTTTACTACCGGTTTTGTGGGCATCACTTGGGGGCGTGGCAGGGGAAGGATACTATAAAATCTCCAGTCAGAGGTGGTATTTGCCAGTTCTCTGAACTACTCAAAATTTCCACTACTGGTTCTCCAGAACTGGTCAGAACTGGCTGAATACCGCCTCTGCCATTAATCAATAATTCACAATCGGATTGTAGTTACGTGGTCTAATACAGGGGTTCTGCCAAATAATTTTACATAATTTTTTTTTTCCTGTGGTGCAGCCTACAATTTTTTTCAGTAACACACTTTAGAGTAGCTTACACAGATCTATGCCTTGCTGCAGTGGTAGGATTCAAATTTTTTTACTACCAGTTCTGTGGGCATGGCTTGGTGGGCATGGTGTGGCTTGGTGGGCGTGGCTTGGTGAGCATGGCAGGGAAAGGATACTGCAAAATCCCCATTCCCTCCCCACCCCACTAACCTGCTTTCCATCTCCATTCTCCTGTGCAGAGCAACAAAAAAAGACCCAGCTGATCAGCTGGGACTCGGGAGGCAGAGAATAGATGGGGGTAGGGCCAGTCAGAGGTGGTATTTGCCGGTTCTCCGAACTACTCAAAATTTCTGCTACCAGTTTCACAGAACTGGTCAGAACCTGCTGAACACCACCTCTGCCTTGTTGGATTTCTAATTAAATTAAATTAAAATATTTCTAGAACATGATTGCTCTTCCCATTTTTCTGATGTCATTAGAGCTATAGATTTATCTTCCTACTGAGGTGGAGAGTACGGTATCTCTAGGGTACATGTGGGGACAAATGATGAAATAAGCATTTTAATATCATGATGTCCGTTTTGTAATCTGCACACTGGGGACAAAGCTTGAGTCAGATCATCACAAGCCTAGATTGCCATTTTGACAAAACTATCAGATTCTGCAGGTGCCTCTGTTGGCAGACCTCCATTATACTGGGAAATTTTATATTCAACATGAGTAAAGACACAAACTTTGGTGATTACATTCATGTGTTTTTAAAGCAGCAGGATTTGTTTTAGTCTGAATTATGGTTTTTAAAAAAAATTCTCATCATTAGCCTGAAATTTCCAAGCAGTTCTCCATCTAGGTACTATTACCTTGGATCAACTCTGTTTAGCTTCTGAGAATCAGCCAAGGTAATGCCATCTGTTGAGGTTTTCCTATTTTGGCAAGATTGAATGTTGAATTCCAATTCATGTATTTGAGCCTGCCAACCTAGTGCCACCAGATGTCTTGGACTATGATGCCAGGAATCCCAAGTCTGTCCCTGGCTCAGGTGCATTGTTACTAAGTCATGCATCTGGAAGGATTCCAAGGCTTTGGAGAGGCTTCCACTTTCTCAGTTTACTCAACAAACCAATTATCTTGTACTTAAACACTTTTAAATACTACTCTAAATAAGAAGGATCCAATTTCTATGTAGGATTTTTAAAAAAATATATTACAAAACCTTGAGAATTATGGTGAGATTAAAGCATTTCTTGAAATTTTGATTGTTTTGAATGAGATCTTGTGGAAATTTGGTGATCTTATGTGGTTCTTTTATTTTTGTTATTCCTTTCTCTTATTTAGGAAGACAGAAAGTAGTTTTCAGGATCCTGAACCTAACTGAATAATTGCTGTTTTCTTTGACTTACAGTCACATATTTATAAGAATTAGTGAAAATAGCAATATGATCCATTTATAAGAAGCAGCCAATATTCAAAACCAAAATCTTAATATATGGATGAAAAATTTATCCTTTGATAACTAGAATACAGTTCAGGGCATATTAAAAATAAACGTTTGATTAAAGTAGTAGACCCCAACATCATTGCTCATGATCTCCAAGCATTACTGGGAAGTAGAGGTTTGTTTCAGAACCCTCCAATGATTCATAAAAGAAGAAACCTATTAAAAGAAATAATATTCTGAAGTTCTTTTGGCCTCCCAGGCCTATCTTGCATTAGAAAATGAGAGAGCTGTCCCATGACTTTGCTCAGTTTTTTAATTGAATAATTTTTTATTAAAATATTATAATGGTAAAATATAACATAAATTAAAATTAAATGGAAAAAAGGAAAATAGAGAGAAAGGGTTAAAAAGTTAAAGGAAGAGGAAAGGAAAAAAAGACAAAAAGACAAAGAAGTAAGAATAGAATAAAAATGAAATATATAAAGAAGTTATTTCCAGCTTGACTCAGTTCTGGTATCAGCAAAAGATCTTAAAAGGGTTGTCAGGGGTAACAATATATCTTGCTTTAACCTTAATCAAATAAATCAACTTTATATTACTTCCTTTTACATCTAACAGTCTTAATCTTTAATTAATTCAAATATTGTCATAGAATTTTATTTCTATTTATTTTGTCTTTGTCCATCTCACAGAGCTCTTTAAGTCTTTCATAAGCTTCATTTGTAAATCCAGTAGGCAAAAACTATCCAAGTGACTATCTTGATTTATCTATTTCCATTTTCAATTTTAAAATCTCAGCCAGTTTCTTTTGCAGATCCAATGAAATATATTTTTCTAAACCTGTCAGTCTCAAGCCTGGAGACCACACAGTGAAGTTCAGTTGAGTTCAATCCTTTATTTGCTTACACTTAGAGGACAGAAGCTACCTTGAACATTTTCCTCCCTCCCGCATCCAATTTGGGACTGTGCAGTCTCTTCAACTAGGCCCCTCTCTGGGAAAGTTTTATGTTGTCCAAACTCCTATCCACTGACTATTCAAGTGCATACTCCATCATAACACCAGTCTCCTGCCCTGACAGTTATAAATCGAATTCTCCATCTTGTCAAATAAAATTTGCCTACATCTGATATTCTTCAGTAGCACTTTCTTGAACATACTCTATTAATAGAAGCAGAATTACTGACATTGTTGTTATTAGGCTACTATTTTCTGATTCTGTATTTTTTTTTATCATAGCCATCTGCATGCCTGTTATCTTTCCTGTTCCTAAAATATTTAGACCCCTTAGTGTTCAGTTTTTGGAAGTATGAAATTATTTATTAATCTATGTTGCATCTTGTACAAACCAAAATTTATTTCCTTTCAGGAGATGTTTGTACTTTGTAATTCTAAAATCTTAATTTGTAAAAGTTTCAGTATTCCTATTTTATTTAGATCCTTAGCCTGTTTATAACTTGCTTATTTAGATTTTTGCTGGTTATTTCAAATTATTTATATCGCTAAAATCATAATTAAAGTTTTCTTTCATTCATCAGTAAGTCTGCCATTTGATTAAAGGCAGATTTACTTGGCATTTTCAAACTTGTTATTCTGAAGCTCACTAGTAATGAAAAAAATGTTAATTGGTTTGATTAAAAAACAAACAAACCAGAATAGCTGAATGTACATTGTATAAAAATATATATATTTGTCATAATAGAATTACAGAGTTCTTAGTTAATTGATACCAATGATATTGTAAGCAGCCAAGAGTTCTGCAACCAAGCATGAAACCACTGAGTGATACTGTTAAATCTCAGTGCTTCAGCAGTAGTTTTTTCTTTGTTATTTTGTTTTATTCAGTGGCCCTCTGAGGATTCTCCATGGTGTCTACGATGATTGTCTTAATGAGAACTAGTAGAGGATAAGACATCTCTAGAGAAGATAACAGGGCAATACCATAGTTTTGAAAAATACCTATGAAAAACGAATGTACATAAGCAAAATCTATTTTGTACTTTAAATGATGCTCATAATTTTGCAAAATATTTTCAATGTTAATTTTGTTAGGATAAAATTAAGCAGCATTTTTTTCTGTGTTTCATTCTATCCCTTCATGCTGCAGTGCTATAAAGTAAGTGGTACTTTTGGTACCTGATGTGGACTATCATTCATTAAACTCTGTGTTCTATTATGTTTTTAATCTTTAAAGACCACAATTTCTTTTTTGCTTCAGAGGATTAACAGAAATCTGAATACTTCTGCCATGATATAGCTTCAGATTTGTCTAAGAGATCAACTCATTTGTATCATCCATACTCACAAACCATCCTATTATAACGTGCTTTGTTTGATTTTGACAGCATGATATGTGAACTTAGCCAGTTTGTATGCAGACAGGCTGATGCGAAACTTTGCCATATGGTTGGGCCCCAGTGGGCTGTTGTAACATCTGTTAAATGACATAGCAAAAGGTCTGAGTCCACAGAGTAAAAGATTGGAGATCTCAAACTTCCCTTCCCTAGAGTCTTCTGGGTGTACATCTCCAGGCTCTGCGTTGGAATGACTGCTTGGTAGTTCTGATTTCTGCAATCCATCTGACAATAAAAAGCTTTTATCTGTTATTCTTCACTGCGATCTCAGCATCTGAGACAATTAGGTATCCATAGCTTATACATTTCACTGGCATGAACAAAGGGGGGAAAATACAAATGAGATAAATTCCATAGAGCCACTCCTGGGTTTGTAGCACAAGGAGGTAACTAGAGAAATCAATCCCCTTCCTTTGAGAAATAGGTTAATTTTATAAGGTATAAAGATAATAATATTCTTTATTTTTTTAAAAAAAATAAGGAAAATGTAAATCCTCCTTTCTAACTTAAATTGTAAGACGATGAGTGGTAAACACGTATCTCTGTAAAAATTACAAAGAAGCTTTCAAGAAAATCTACAGTGTAGAAAATACATAGAAAAAGAATTAAACTCTGAATGGACCATAAAATGGGATTGGTTTGTTTCTTAAGATGCATAATCACAGAGCTTGCACAGAGAAAATACATACTAAACAATACATATTAGACACCATAAAGTAGTCTTGAATGTACACATTAAAATAAATGAAAGTTCTAATCATTAAAATATTGATCTACAATATACTCTAGGAACAAATTATTACTTTACCCAACAATACCTACCTGCTCTTTCTGGATTCCTTTTTTGTTGCATTGTAATTGCATACTTCACACACCCTTTCTGACCTGCATTATTCCCCACACAGCATCCCTGACTTGGACAGCATCTCTGACACACTTCTAAGAACTCAGGCACTCTTCCCAACCCTGTGCACCATCCACAAACAGTGTGGCATCTTTCACACATCCCTGAAACCGTCCCATATATTTTTCTTGACTTGCATTACCCAGCTACAAGCAATCCCCAACCCATACTCTCATGTATCATTCTTGACTTGCACCCTTGCACATTACTTGCTCCCTCAGCCCAGTAGCAGGAAGGGAAGGATGAAAGGAGGAGGGAAGAAGGGAGATACTCTACCCGACTCTGTAGTCTCTTCCCCAAACCCCAAAAACTTTAACCTTAGACTGTCTACTATTGACCTCACCCCCTTCCTAAGAGGTCTGTAGGGGGCGTGCATAAGCGCACCAACATGCCTACCGTCCCTGTCCTATTGTTTCTCTTATTCTTTTATTTTTCTTATATGTACCCATTTCATGTATTCACAACTATGTATACGCTTATACTTATTATCTTGTAAACAATTGGCAAATCAAATAAATAAATAAAATAAATAAATAAAGGGGAAAAGGGAGGGAGGGAGGGAGACAGAAGGAAGGAAACTGAATGGGGAAGCTGGAGGGAAATCAGAAGTCACTCATGCTCTAAATGCTTTTTTGCCCATTTGTGGTCATTCTGTTTCTCTGATTGGGCAAGGAACTATCTCTGAAGTGATGGTCCATTGGACATGGATTGTCTAGTATTTATATACAATATTATAATTTCCTTGGACACTGAGCCAGGCTGTGGGTTGAGCCCATCTTGGTGTCTATTGATATGTGTGTTAGAGTTCCTCTGGTACATTGAGGCATTTTAATTACTTTTAATTTAATCTAATTTAGAATTGTATATCAAGTAGATGATCATGTATTTATAAATTTAAATAAATAAAAATAACTAATAAATAATAATGTTCACAAAAGTTCTACATCTGAGTCAGAAAACACATACTTTTAAGCTGTCCCAAAGTTGCTTTGTTCAGGAGGCAACTGGACTTTCTTGTTTTTCTTTTCTTTTCTTTCCTTTCTCATCTAAGAAGCTTCTTCAGCTCTGACTGGATGGTGGGGAATGGAAGGATTTATGCTCCTTGAGGACAGCTGGTCATTTGCATTCTTTTAGAGAGTCACTTGAAGCCACTTGAAAGTTTATCTGTGTCCTGAGGTTCACCTGAGTAGTGCCAATGGGTGTGAAGCCTTCTTTGGCATGAACACACTTTAAATATTGTAGGAGTATGAATGGATTTTCAGAAAAATTGCAGAGTATGGGAACCATATGCACTTCAGTTTGATATGCAGACGACACAGACCTATCCCCAACAGCCTGCGCCTGTCTTCAAAAGTGAAGAGACACAGGGCAGACAGAACCTATCCTGCTGCCAAGAAGGCTCCACACCTATTTACACTACTAAGGACACAAACAAACCTCCAAGTGGCCTCAACAAAAGGATGCAAATGACCAGCTGTCTGCAAGGAATATAAATCCTTCCATTTCTCACCATCCAGTCAGAGCTAAAGAACTTTCTTGGATGAGAGGCGAAACATCTTCAAAGAAAAAAAAAAACCCAAGAAAGTCCAGTTGCCTAGTGAAAAAACACCTTTGGGACAAACATGACCTGGATGACTGAGAAACTCCATAGACATACGTTTTTAAATTATGAAAATATCTGCTTCAACTCATATAGATGCATATTTCTGTTTTAATACTTAGACTTATATACCTCTTTATAGTGCTTTCCAGCCCTCTCTAGGCAGTTTACAGGTCAACATATTGCCGCTAACAATCTGGATCCTCATTTTATCCACCTGTGAAGGATTGAAGACTGAGTCAACCTTGAGCCAGTGAGAATTAAACTGCCAAACTGCTGAACTGTAGGCAGACAGCAGAATTAGCCTGCAGTACTGCATTCTAACTAATGCACCACCATGGCAATAAATAAATAAAAACAAACAAACAAATTAAATAAAATAAATATACAAAAATTAAATTTTCCAAAGTTCCTGTTTTATTAGTTATGAAACCTAAGGCATCATCTGAAGTAAGTATGTGCCTATGCTTTCATTTTAGGGATGATTTTCTTGGAGGAATTGTCAACATGGCTACAAAATGATCACATATTGAGATTTACATCTCCGATTTTGTTTTTTGTTTTTTTGATGTATGAAACTTCCAGGCAATGCAAAAACTAGAAATAGACCACTTTTGTGGCTTGTGAAATACCCTCAAGCCATTAGCAAATATAGCAGATTGAAATCCTAACAACTTCCTTATTTGTTTGTATTTCACAATTGACTTCTCCCTTGTCAAAGGTCAACTCAAAACCATTCTATTCTAAGACTCCCAACTACTTTCAAGGCAATAACTAAAAGCATCTATATGGGTGGAGGCTATCCCAAAAGATCTGTTCACCAAAGAATGAACCCATAAATAAAATATCACAGACATGGAAAATGGGTGCAGCCCTTACTTTGGTGTCTTGAAAAATGTCTTCCAACATTTATTTGTTAAGAATGTGAGATTTGGGTAAAGTCTTTTTGAACTTGAGCTTGGCTCCTAATTACTTTATGGATACAGTTATATAATTTTCTTAAAAACAGTACTGAAATGATTTGCTATTGCCTTCATCTAATGCAGTGAAGGTGAGTGGTGGGAGATTGAGCAAAACTGAAAAAAACACCCCACCGAACCATGGAAAAATGATTTTCCACGAAACCAGTCTCCCTAGTGCCAAAAAGTTATTTTTTTCCCAACACCCTAGTCTAGCCTACAGATATGTATTATCTAGTGGTTACCTTTCCAAGTGTTAACCAGATCCAATCTTGCTTAATTGTTCAAGATCAAGACTTTAGCTGACTAAAGTCAACTGTCAGACTCAATATCCAATGATGGCAAGGATCACTCCTGGCAGTGGTGAGATTCAATTTTTTTTTACTACCAGTTCTGTGGGCGTGGCTTGGTGGGTGTGGCAGGGGAAGGATACTGTAAAATCTCCAGTCAGAGGTGGTATTTGCTGGTTTTCCAAACTACTCAAAATTTCCTCTACCGGTTCTCCAGAACCGGTCAGAACCTGCTGAATATCACCTCTGGACTCTTGGTTTCTTTACCTCTGGGTCACAGGCATTGGGTATGTGTTACAGGGGTTCCATACCTCACACACCAATGATTATACATTTTCTCACCAAGTTGGAATATGTATCAGAGGCTTAATAATGTATTTTCCATTGACCCACTCACACAAATTCACACAAATAACTTACATGAACATAGGCTAAATTGTTTTAAAGATAAAAGATATGGTGGGCAGATGTTATATTAGACTGTTACCAAAGAGATCTAATTTGAAACTGCACAACTTCATGTTTAGATTTTATCTCTAGCTATTCACAGACAAAATCATGGTTTATTTAATTATAGTTTGTTAAAAAAGTGCAATGTGATGTTTGTTTGTCAGGATTTTTATTTTTACTTTTTATATTGGTAGCATTCTTTTTTATCCATACAGAATAACAGAGTTGGAAGGGGACCCCCCCGCTGCTTATGCAGGAAACCCTACACTATTTCAGAAAAATGACTGTCCAATGTCTTTAAAACTTCCAGTGTTGAAGCATTTATACAACAGTTACTGTTGCATAACTGAGTTCTATCCTTGATCTTGAGAAATGAAATGAAATAACAAATTAATGTTTAGGTTTATGTAGATTTTTAAACAAGTCCATACCAACATTAATGCCATTTTTTACATTTCTGTCCAATATCACAGTCTAAAATTATTGCCTTTTCTTTTTGTTTCATCAAAGTTGGTGGCCTATTAAATGTCATTTTGTTGGTGGAATGCATCCCTACATGACAATACTGGCCTACAGAACTGTGTGGTTGCTCTCATGTACAATGCCTAATTTTATTAACTGTGGAGTGTGACCTTTCAGAAAACTGGGATTATGAAGAGGTATAACATATACTGTAGTGACCGTCAGGTGCAAAGTACCATCCTTAACAAAGGCAATATTGCAAAAGTATTATGTTAGCTGTTCTACCTTTTTCTGCAATAGGAAAATGAAACATGGGGATTGGTGTCTTCATTTTTGCTGGTTTCACCGAATGTGCAGCAATTGGAATCTCAGAATGATATCCTCCTTTCAGAAAGAGGGTGCCAATTAGGATACAAGAAATTGTACACTTGACAGCAATTGAGTTTAATTGTAATGTCTTTCTTCATTTTTGCCTAGGCACATGCCTAGCTAGCATGTTGTAATTGGAGCACCATCATTGGTGAGAAAGAACAAAACAGGAAGTAATTCAAAATGGATTAACTGACCAATCAGAAAACACCAGTCAAATCTTCCCAAGTCTATTTGCAGTACTTTAAACTTGATTAGGGCATCATGGATTGCCATAAGATTAAACATAACTAGATTAGCTGTATTGTGCGACTTTGGATAAGACTTTTGACCACTGCTTATAAAATTAATTTGCATAATAAATACAAAACTAATATTTTCACAATGCTAAGAATTTAATAATCTAAATACTTGAAATTGATTTTATTTCTGCTAAAAGCATACCATATACATATTTTTGGGGGGAGGGAAGGATTCTTGGAGTTCTTTGAGTTTGGCATTTTTTGTACAGATGTTTCATTCCCATCCATGTAATGTAGAAGAAGTAAGATTTATTGGTCTGGAATATACAACAGCTTGTAACACCAGCTGGGATTGTTTCCTATTTGATTCTCCTTGTTTATCTGCTTCTTCTTATCTGGGGATTGGTTGAAGGAAAATGTGTTCAGGGCTATTTGCTTTAACTTTGACTTTTGATCATTCTTTTTTGTTGTTTTATAGGCTATTGATGGCTAATTTGTTACAGCATCAAACTTCTCATGCATTCTTAAACCTAGATTGATCTAGAATGTGTACTGCTTCCCAGATACAATTTTGATTGAACTTTTCTGTGAAATTTAGGAATTTAGGAAAAGGACATTTTGAGAGAAAGAGCTCATAGAAAAAGGGAAAGACATTAGGAAAACAATAGGGAATATCTCTTTAAAAGTGTGTTAAACCTTATTTTGTCACTCAAATAAGTTTTTATAAAAATATGTTTGCATTTTGCATTATTATACTCTCCAGATGCTTCTCCACCAGAATGAATATATGAACCTGCCACAGCTTAATTGTGAATCAAACCATTGGATTGTTTAGTATTAACATTCAGGAAACCATAAACCTCCAAAGTATAAGTTATCCAGAAGTGTAAAATAAATCCTGCTTACAGACTATGAACGTGTCATGTTTATTGACTAATCTACAACTGACTGGATTTGAATGAGATGCTAAGCTATAAACAAAGTTTTAGAAACCAAAACAGCACATTGTGCAATAGGACCTTTATTTGATAGGAGAGCCATGGGGGAAGGGTGTCATTTGGAGTCTTCTGCCCATCATGCGATTCTATCATCTTGCAGGCCACCAATAAAGATATTGGTGGAAAGGGAAAGGGAGACTGCACAAATGTCTTAGTTTAATAGGAGTTGGACAAGAATTTAGTTCAAAAACTGGGGGCAGATGTGCATATGAAAAATATATTGTGGATTGTGCCCTATAGTATTCAGCTGGAAGGAAAATAATATGATTAGCTTTAATTGTTTATCAGTCAAAATATCTTGATCTAACCTAATCATCCCTTTTGCCTTTGCCTGCCCTACAAATTATCAATCTTTCTTGGCTAGCTCTCATGGTAGAGAGACTGCCATGCTTTCCCCTTTCTCTAAATAAGTACTACTGATCTCTGCTCATTATGATTTCCCATATGAGAGACCCAGCTGGACTCCTAAAATGGACAGGGGATCTAGGTGCCTGGACAGGAGATCATGAACTCCATGAAATCAATCTATTCCCAAGTCTGAGAAGTCACGGTTTAATACACAAAGATTTAGTAGAGATGTAGAGAGAGAGATGAATAGCAGAGAGATATACAGGGTTTTTTCAGGTACTTTAGTTACTCTAGAATGGTTACCATTCTAAACTTTACATTTTTTTGCCTAGTAAATGTTGTATAAAATCAGCAGCTATGCTTTGTGATTTATGGCATTAGCCTAAGAATGAATCAAATTTTGGTCTGCATATGACAGAATACTTTCTCCCAATAAGCTCAACTGGTGCCTATCTTGGTTTAATTTTGATTAGTCTTTGACATATGAATTCTAATTAGACTTAAGTCATACTTTTTGCATTATTTTATTCATAGTAACCAATAATTAAGAAGAATCCTTGGAAATCAGTGCCCAAAAAATTCAATGCCTTAAAATACTCCCGAGGGATACCATGGCTGATAGTATCAAATGATTATGTAGTATAAGAGCAGGCAGAGTTAAATGAGTCATAAACTTAGAGTCATTGCATTCTCACAAATGATCTAACCTCTCTTGAATTTTGTTGATCCTTAACTGGCACCAATTTAATGTTGAATTTTAGTTGATTAGATTCTTGTTTATAGGCTTGAGCAATAAATTTTCTAAACTGCTACTTAACGTATGGTCCTGATTCTTTGTGCCTCACATATGATAAGATATTAAAAAAGAACTAATATGGTTGCACCATCCCCATCACAACTCTGCTAAAGATCAAGAAAATTATGACCAATGCCATCTCAGTACTAAATCCTAATATGAAACCTGACTTATGGATTCTGTATAATTCATTTTCTTTTGGACTGTCCTAGCCCATTTATTAACAACCTTCTCCAGATAGGGAAGGCTGCTATCTAACTAAAGTGTTAAGAACCATGAGGTCCAGCAATGGTTTATTGAGGAGAAATCTTCTCAACAAAGCTGGCACTATAGCATGGATCCAATTTTATATCACATTTCAGAGACAGCTTTAATAGGACAAATGTGGCATGGATCTAAAAGCAAAACAGCTGGGTTAGGAGTGTAAGTCCTAAGCAGTCATATTCCCAAACATGAACTTTTCTCAGTTAACCATACTAAACCATGCTTCTCAGGCCTTCTAACCCAGCTAAAGCTGTCTGACACATGCTATTGCTTTGGATCCATGCTATAGTAAATATGAACAACTTTATTTACCAGGTGCCTAGAATATTTTTCACTGAAAACCTGCAGATGATCTTTTTATTAATTTCTACTTAGTAAGGAGCTTTAAATATGGCTGTTGGGTGGCTATCAATGGATATCATAAAAAGTGGAAAAATAGTATTTTGCAGTTCCCATTGCCATGATGTCATTGCTAATATGAGTTCTTGCTTGTGCTTAGACAGATTCATTCTTTATCTTCCTCAAATGGCACTCTAGGGGGTTTCTTTAAATACTTCATCTCCTTGGGAAGCATCACCTTGGGATCAACACAATAAAAGACTGCACGGGAAGTATCTGGTCTAAGGGTCTTGTCACCTTCTATTTCAGGCAGCTGACAACTAAAGACTCAGTCCAACTGCACACAAGATCCTCAGGGGAAAAGCCCAGGTTCCCTCTGAAATCCATCTGGGTCAATTACCTTAGTCATCTGGGGTGAGGTGAATGAATAGGTCTCATCTCCCTGCCAAGCGGGCATAGTAGCACTGAAAATCTCCAAAAAGTAATCAGTAAGTAATAATTATAACAAAAGACTAATGGTATTGTCCTCTACTAATAGATTACATTTCAATTGTCCCAATGTAACAGATGCAATGTATGACCCAGAGCATGAATCAAGCCTTCAATAACTCAGAGGAATGATTCATGGTTAGAAGGATAGCCATTAACGGCTAAGCTGTCTCTGACTTTACAATAGTCAGGGACATACTGAAGTCCCCAAAGACTATTAAACCTGTGACTCTACTGTTAATCTGGTGATGAGTTCAGCAGCTCAGGCAAAGATGTTGCCAACATCAGGAAAGCCAACAAAACAGCAACAAACCCAGCTGTTACTTAGCATTCAATTTCAGCAGAAGGCTATCCTGTTATCTGCAAAAATGTCTATGGTGATAATAAAGAAAAGGTGGAATGGATATATTGTTAGGAAGGAACAATTAAATCTAACTCGGTGCAATTTAGGCATTATGAAAATCCATTTCTCTCTGTGAGTCACTTCCTTGTTTTGTAATTCTGAAATACATTTTTATTTGCACATACCAATAAAACATCTTTTCTTTCTCACATATGCACACTGTAAGTCTCAAAGCTATTGGAGCTTATAACTTACCTTATGGAAGGTTACCTATGATCGTATGATGCCCCCTTTTGCTGTTTAATATTTTTTGAATATCCTACATATTCCATATAAAAATAGTAGCGAGCACCTCTGTAGACAGTTTCGTAAGAGAGACATATAAGGGTTCCTGTTCTTGTGTAGAAATGGCAGACTTCAATCAGGGAAATTGCCTATCTGCCTTTAAATTTTTTTTAAAAAGGCCTGAGGTGTGTTTACAAATTTCTAATGGCTCTGCCTGACAGCTGAGACCCTCACCTCTTTCAACCCTGGAGTCAGATGTGGAACTTCTTTAATTATGTGTATCTAGTGTTTTGGGTTCATCAGCTTCTCTTTCCTGCTTTTTATCTGTAATTCTTGGCTATTCTTTTCATTTTTGCCTGAAAATCCAATGAGTATCTTTTCTTCCCCAGAGATCAGTGCATGTTCTTTTGCAAATATTGGCAGACGCAGCTACTTGTGGCAATAAAGTTTGCTCTTTGGATACTTCCCCACCACCTTTTTCTAACACATAACGCATACAACTCCCAGTCCCCAAATGGCTTGCTGTGCTGCAAGCAGAGGAATCATTTGTAAGCACAGAAATTAGTTTTTACTGCTGCTAGTGTTAATGACTACCACATTAATTACGTTTAATTTTGTTCTTTCCTTCTATTACTCTGTAGCCTTTTTATATTATCTTATTGTGGCAATATGAGTTTTATTTTTCATAAATATTTATTTGGGGATAAATGCTTTAACCTTTTCCAAGCATTTATAAACAAGTAAGGTTTGTTAACCCAATACGAAAAATTGTCCAAGTATTCCCTGTTAGAGGTACTTTTGGTTAGATTAGCTCCATAACAGGAGTGTCTACTCTTGAGATAAAATAAAGAGAGATCACAGGGTTAACTATCCCGAGGTTAATTATTATTTCTTGGGAAAAAGGCATGATATTTATCCAACAAATAAATATATCCTTATGGAAAAGTTTATTAATTTACCTTTCTTTTTTCTCTTCAACTCTTTTTTCTGTGGACATAATTCTACCCCTTCCAATTTTATTGTCTGCTTTAATGTTTTATATTCAATAAATAAGATAACATTAAACAAGAGGAAAACCTTCTAAGCACCAATTCCACCCGTGCTTTTTACAATTTTGTAAACAACAAACTAAAAGACTCAAGGTCCATCCCTCCCTTGATAGGACCTGATGGTAAAGACTGCAACGACGGCACCATTAAATCCAACATCTTTAACACATTCTTCGGCTCAGTATTTGTAAACAGCAATGGATCATGCCCAGTATTTCCTAGCCGTACCACAGATAACAACAATGATCTAATACATATCGATTTCACAGAAGACAATGTTGAAAAATCACTACGCAATCTAAAACCATCTCTATCTATTGGACCGGATGGAATATGTGCCTACTTCTTAAGAAAGCTATCCACTGCCATAGCCAAACCTCTAAGCATAATCTTTGAAAAATCTTTCAGAACCAGCTCCTTGCCTAACCTATGGTCACAAGCCACAGTCATCCCCATCTTCAAAAAGGGAGACCCAAGCCTAGTTGAAAATTACAGGCCAATCTCCTTATGCTGCGTCACCTGTAAAGTCATGGAATCTATTATTAACCAATCCATTATCCTCCACTTAGAGACAAACAACCTACTCTCCAATAAACAATTTGGTTTCAGAAAAAAACTATCCTGTAATCTGCAACTCTTACACTGCAAAAACATATGGACGACACAACTCGACCAGGGCAAAGCAATAGACGCAATCTACATAGACTTCTGTAAAGCCTTTGATTCAGTGGTACACGACAAACTACTCCTAAAAATAAAATCCTATGGTATCTCTGGACAACTGAATAACTGGATAGATGCATTCCTGTCAAACAGACAACAAATGGTCAAAATCGGGAGCGTCCTATCAAATCCAGTACCTGTCAATAGTGGTGTCCCCCAGGGCAGTGTTCTAGGACCAACTCTCTTCATACTCTACATAAATGACCTTTGCGATCATATTAAGAGCAATTGCGTTCTTTTTCGCTGATGATGTAAAGCTGTTCAATACCACAGACAATACTGCTACCCTTCAAAAGATCTCGACTATGTATCAGAATGGTCAAACAAATGGCAACTTCAAATCTCAACAAATAAGTGCTCTGTCTTACATATTGGCAAAAAAATCAGAAAATAAAATACAAGCTGAATAGTCAAGAACTTGTTGATGACCCAAGCTCTGTAAAGGACCTTGGAATACTCACCTCTAATGATCTAAGTGCTAGAGCCCACTGCAACTACATAGCCAAAAAGGCATTAAGAGTTGTTAACCTAATCCTACGTAGCTTTTTCTCTGGTAATATCACACTACTAACCAGAGCATACAAAACATTTGCTAGACCAATACTCGAATACAGTTCATCAGTCTGGAACCCTCATTACGTATCTGATATTAACACAATTGAGAAAGTCCAGAAATATTTCACAAGGAGAGTTCTCCACTCTTCTACTCGTTGTAGAATACCTTATGCCACCAGACTTGAAATTCTAGAACTAGAAAACCTTGAATTACGCCGTCTTCGGTCTGACTTAAGCATGGTATATAAAATCATACATTGCAATGTCCTACCTGTCAATGAATACTTCAGCTTCAACCATAACAACACAAGAGCACACAATAGATACAAACTCAAAGTAAACCGCACCAAACTTGATTGCAGGAAATACGACTTCAGCAACAGAGTGGTCAACGTCTGGAATACTCTACCCGACTCTGTAGTCTCTTCCCCAAACCCCAAAACTTTAACCTTAGACTGTCTACTATTGACCTCACCCCTTCCTAAGAGGTCTGTAGGGGGCGTGCATAAGCGCACCAACGTGCCTACCGTCCCTGTCCTATTGTTTCTCTTATTCTTTTATTTTTCTTATATGTACCCATTTCATGTATTCACAACTATGTATACGCTTATACTTATTATCTTGTAAACAATTGGCAAATCAAATAAATAAAATAAATAAATAAATAAGATAATTGAGAAAGGAGAGAGGGGAGTGGAATGCAACTGATGTCAAGGTGGTAAGAAAATTTGAAATCATTATAATTCAGAATTCTTGGCCTATACACTTGAACTCCCATAAAGATGAAGCAGGAATAATCATAATCATACACACACACACACACACACACACACACACATATGAATCTAAGGAGAAATGGCTAATAACATACTCTAAATTTCATATAAAACTATAAGAAAAAAAATTAAAATTCATGTTTTTGAGTTCTTCAGGTAGGATCCCTCTACACGGCATCCACATAGATCTGTTTGAAATGATATAATGAGATAATAGTGCAAAACTCTTATACTCCATTCACCAAAATTTCATTCAAAATTGAATAAGGATGAAAGAGCTGTGCAATAATTTCAAAGAGGTGCTTCCAGGGGTGGGATTCTACCAGTTCGGACCAATTTGGGCAAACCAGTAGTTCTGGTGAGAATTTGGCCCCACCCACCTACCCTGCTTTTTCCTGTGCTTTATTTCCTGTTTTTTTTTAGCACAGCTGATTCCTGTGGCAGAGCGGTTTGCCACACATCAGCTGTTTTACTCACCGGGGATGCAGCAGAAGGTAAGTAATTGAGTTTAAAATGTGCTTTTTAAAATGTAGAGCATGCGCGCAAATCATGTGCAAAGTGTGCGCGAACCGGTTGTTACACTGAGTGCTTCCCTTTGACAAACATTTAGGTGAATAATACCATCAAGTTGTTTTGAGCAGTGACATTACCGCAATAACTACCTCAAGCTTCTAAGAATGAAGATGCTGTATTGCATTGCAAAATAGCTTCTGAGATCTCTTCCAACTGCTCCATTACCTAAAGCAGAAGATGCTTTTACTTTCTACTTTCTACTACTGGAACTGCCACAGGATATCTCTAAAGTAGCTCAAAACATGTGGTTACACAGACTGCAGGGTCTGTTGTAAAGGCTGTTCCTAAGGTTAAAGCATAGATGTTTTGCACTCCCTTAAAACAACAACACAAATATTTCAAAGACTTTCGCACAAACCATGTATTTGTTAATGCAAAAATGGTTGTTGTTTTTTCACCGATGTATTTCTCCAAAAGTTGGAAATATAGTTTTAATAATGAGGCATTAGCCATTCTTAGTTATTACAACTGTCCTTTTTTATTTTGTTTACCACATTACCTTAGAAAGATCTTGAGAACCATAGGCAGGGTAATTCTCCACAACTGAGTGTTCAGCAAGGAACTTTGGCTTCTTGTCAGTCTTCTTGTAGCACTCACTTCTGGAAAACTAACAGTTGTTGGGGCCTACTCATCACCAAAACCCAAATCATCATCAAAAATAAATGCGAGCCTTCGTCTGAAGCTTTATTCACAGCCAGAATACACAGTAGTAGCAGTTAGCATTAACCAGATTTCTTATGAAATTTCAGAGAAAATAAAATGGACTATGAAGAGTTTATTTCAAGTAAAGCATTCCAAATTAAGATATAAAGCTTCCTTGATATTAGCTAATATTCATTGGGTCATTTGCTGAAAACATTCGTCAGATTATGCTTAAGGTCACTTAACAATTGTGACTGCTTACAAACAATGCAGAAATAAGAGAATAAATGCTTTCACTGGCTCATGTCCTTTTTCTGGAAAAGCCAAACACTATCATCAGATTGGATAACAGCTTCTCTAGTACTGATAGCTATTTATGGGAGAGTTCCCAAAGAATAAAAAGTCAAGAATTATAGCTTGCTGTGGGCTAATTTATTCTAGCATAAACTTCATCAAATGCAAATTCCTAGCAAATAAGCAGCAGAATAAAATATGTTTGATCACTCTCTTAAATAAAGTGTGGACTGTATATATTCACATACAACCTGCCAATAGGAGGAAACTAGATTTGCCATATAAATGATCATTCTGCAACTACTGAACTATTTCTAATGATTTGTGATAGCAATTTAGAAACTAAAGATCCAGACAATGAATTTGAATTAATTCCTTCTGTCAAGTGACAAGTCTATCATTTCTCATTAGAGTGTATCTCAGAAATGGTCAGAGTTTCTTCTTTCATTAGCATTGTCATTTTTCTTAGTTTTATGACTCTGCAATATACAGAGTAAAGACTGTAATAGTCACTATGAAAAACAGAGACAGAAGACTAACAAAGCTTATTCATGAACATCAACTAGCACAGAGGTCTCTAAACTTGGCAACTTTAAGACTTGTGGACTTCAACTCTCTGGCTGGAGAATTCTGGGAGTTGAAGTCCACAAGTCTTAAAGTTGCCAAGTTTGGGGATCTAGCAGATGAAAACTCCTTAATTTCACAGAATATAGATACGATTCAACCACAGTGAAGTTTCAGCTAGGACACTGTGGGCATCTAGATCAAGCTAAATCCAAAAGTGCTAGGAAATTCCTGGAAGTTCAGACAAATCACACAGGCACATAGAAATAAACTATATTTACACACCATTCAAAGAAGACATAAAAAGTTAAACACATAATCTCAAGCAGCCAACACCCCGATCACCACAGATTAACACTAGGGAAACAATGATGCAGAAAGTAATACCCTAATCAAGGAACTGCCAAGGAGAATATCACTGCTCTATCAAAAGTACTAGAACAGGGGTGTCAAACTGGCGGCCTGTGGGCTGGATGCCTCACATGTAGGCCACACCCACCCCAGCTCCACAAAGGCAAAAAAGGTCACGGTACATCATGTGACATGATCGAGTTTGATACTCATGTGCTAGGGTGTGCTACTGTATGTAAACAGTGAATAAATCCCACACTGATGATTTACTTGAGCAAACATCCAAGCAAACCTCCAAGCTCAGAGTGGAATAAGGATTCCACTTATCCTCCTTAACTTGTATTTTTTGATTATGAATAATACTTCAAGTAAAAAAATATTTATTTTTAGCATTATCTCCCATTATAGACTTTGTGAATCTGGCAGAGATGTGTTTAGAGTTCACCTTTCAAAAATCCTTAGATTTGCCATTTCAAGTTGAACTCTTTTAAACATTCATCATTAGGCTTGGTTTTCAGACTCAGTATCACTGTGATAGCTCTCCTCTAAACCCACTTCTACATGTGTATGTTCATTTTAAAATATGAGATTGGACCCGGCACTGCAAATAAGGTCTAACCTATGCAAAATAAAATGGAGTAAGTACATTTTGTGATGTATTGTGTCTGTTTGGTACAGCAACCAAGCAGGACAGATACAGACTTCAATGGATAGTTAAGACTGCAGAAAGAACAATTGCAACCAGTCTGCTTTCCATAGAAGACCTGTATATTGTGTGGGTCAGGAGGAGGACTAAGACTGTAACTATAAACCTCTCACATCTCCTCCCCTAAGGCTGTCACTATGAGGCATTATATGCCAAAACAACTAGATTCAGGGGCAGTTCCCCCCTCCTCATCCCCTCATTCTGTTGAACACTTAACCCCCCAGTACTGTTTTATGTCTAAGTATATTTACTGATGTTGTTTGGCATTATTATTATTATTATTATTATTATTATTATTATTATTATTATTATTATTATTATTATTATTATCTTTGCTCTTCCCTTTTACTGGGATGATGATGATGATTCTGTTGCTTTGCATGTACAGTGGGAGTTTCTGCATCAAATTCCTTGTGGGTCTAATCATACTTGGCCAAATAAATTCTTCTCTCCTCTCCTCTCCCCTCTCCCATTCCCTTTCCTCTCTTCCTCACAATCCCAAATTTTACTTCTCTTCTTTGCTATACACAGTGCTTGCTCCCCTAATATCTCTGATAAGATTATATTTTTTGTTGTAGTAGATTTTGTTTAAACGTTGAGCTTATATACTCTAAGCTAGAGGATATTGTTACCAGAATAAAATGCTATGCTGCAATGAAAACTGTGCAGTGGAACAAGGGACAAAGGCAAAAGGAAAAGGAAAAGAAGGAAAAAGGCAAAGTCAAGCTATGTAGGACAAACTGACAGATTTGTAGGAAATGTGTGGGGCTGACAACTAACAAGAGTCCTCCATAATGTTTGATGCTAAGATAAGCTTTTATTATAGCCTCCATTTTCCTATTTACTTAATCTTGATGCTAGTTGCAGAAATGTTTCACTCTTAGGAATATTCAGTGATCATGGAAATGCAAAGGGAAGATTAAATAAAGACACATCATTTCTGGGCATCCAAGCAAAATAATGCAACCCCCTCCCCCCAAAAAAAATATTTTATGTCTACAACACTATCCTAATGCATAGAATGCAAAGTTCCTCTTGATTTCTAACTTAGAAACATGGAAATTTGGAAGAAAAAGAAAGAACAACCCATTCAAACCCATTCTTCTGCTTTTTTTCTATTAATCTATTTCTATTATCTAGCACTTGTATCTTGGACACATTTCAGTAATGAAATTTCTTCCAGAATGATCAGCTCCAAAACAAACACTGTTGAGAGAAGAGGCAAATGGTATTCCAAGCCTACTTCATCTATTTCCCAAAATATGTTGCTAGTCTTTTTAAACATTACAGTGACAAGGGATGCTCTATTAACTTTCACCTATATCTTCTATAGAAAATATAGATGTTATCCAATCGCAGACAAGGCAGGAAGTACTTTTTAATTAAAGTAAAATAAATGAAAAAAGAATTTAGAAAAAGAAAAAATATTTTCCTTCTGTGAAATGGATCTTCAAATGCAGCAGAAAAATAAAAATGACAATCATTCAGGACTATAATCAGGTTCATCTCTTCACAATTCTACAGGATGCCAAACAATCAAAAGGCAGACTTTTTGAACAAAGATTATTCAGCCACCCCCTGTACTCTAGAGAGGGCCAGCTCCTACTTCATATTAGCAATAGCCATGTTCTGAAGTGGCTCCAAGTTTTTCATTATACTGTTCTATCACTGTCATTATCAATATTATTGAGTCTTGTGGATTCTCATGCTGGCTTGGGAATTCTGGGACCTGAATTCTATATTTTTAAAAAGTTGCTAAAATTGAGAAGATTTAATTATTGTTCTCTTATTGTCCATTATCTGAGACTTGCATCTCTTAACCAGTACCTTTCCCAGACTGCTATCTGAGAAATTACTTGTAAGTTTGATAAAATGTTTCTGAAAGATCCAGTGAAAAGGGAAATAAATGTTTTGACATTAACAAAAATCTACAGTTTCCACTGCAGCAAGCTGTTACTTAAACCAGCTGGAAACATTTGACAGTTTGGTACAAATGATTTTACGAAGATATATATTTTGATTATTACCCCACCCAGGCATTTTATTTTGATCTGTCTGTCTTCATGATCATCATGTGCTGGGTTTTTGTTCTGTTTGCTAATGGATCGATTTCCCTCCACCATCCCTGGGAAAATCAATAAAAATTAAAATGCCTCTATCGTAAACAGAAATGGTTTTACTATAAACAAAAATTATATATGTATACAAATGATTAAGCAGTATCACAAGGCATTTCAAACCAGCTGTTCCCCTTCTAAAAAACACCAACTCTTCAGTTTTTGCAGTTGTCAGCCACCTGCAGTATGTTGCTGGTTTTGGACTTTGTTTCCTCTCTTCTACCTAGTACCTATCAGTTTGGCCCTTTTACTCCTTCACAGACATGTCTAGCTGTTGTTTCCCCTGCTGACCTGCTTGCTGCTAACTAAGCCTTCTGCTCTTTTATATTCCCAATTGCCCTTATCCACTTTGATATGGAGAGAGGAATGCAAGTTAGATAATCTTCTCCAAGGAGAAAAGCTCTTTGCCTTTTCTTTCAACTTCTTCGCTTTGTTTTAAGTCATCTTTCTCTCCTTTGGAGATGGGGAAAACTTTTCTTACTGCTCTTATTCCAAACACGTTGTCCTTCTTGTCTTCCATGGCACCATTTGCCTGACTGCTCTTATGATTGTCATAGGTGTGTAGTCTGGTTACTCTTTTGCTATACACATTTTCTCCACTCCTCACCTTTCTCTCTTTGCATGCTTACAGTTTATGCCCATTTTAGTCCCTTCTTCTCTTAAAGCTTGTTTATTCTTAATTTTTTCTTTGAGAAAATAATCTCTCCCATTTTGGAGATTCCTAATTTCCACAGTCTAAAAGCAGCATCTCATCTTTTTTTGATCTTCACTCATCTACTCTATATATCCAAGAATTTGTATTTCTCACTGTTTTAACAACTGGAAAAGGTTCTAACTTTTTGTTATGGATCCAGATCCTTTATAACTAGGTCCATGTTTATTTCTATCTCCTAGTAAATCGTTATCAATTTGCTTCAGTTTTATTGTTTCCATCTGATTACACATGCTATAATGTGTATGTATTGATTTTGCATGATTTTTTAATTTTTTAATTATTTTGTCACATTTTGTTTTATGCATGATTTTAAAAGAAAGTCATTAGAAATATTTCATAATCTACTATTTTTCAACACTTGTCTTGGTTTGTCTAAATGCACCAAAAATACAAAGATTTAAAAAAAATCTAATAAACTCAAGTTTCAGTGATGCACATTAGAACTTCTAGCAAATACAGAAACTCAGAAAGGAAAATATATTTGACAGGATAGTTTTTTGTAAACCAAGCCATAAGGTGATTAAATAAGTTTATGGAAAGTATGAACTACAACAACTTGTAAACACAGCAGAGGCAAGAAGAAACATAATACAACAGTGATTGGCCTCATTTGAGACAATGAATCCGCATACAGACAGGAGGTTGAACAACTAATCTTGTGATGCGACCAGAACAATCTGGAACTGAATACACTCAAAACTGTAGACTTTAGGTAGACTTTAGGAGAAATCCTCCCATACTACCACCTTTTACAATATTAGACAACACAGTATCAACAGTAGAGACCTTCAAATTTCTAGGTTCTATCATATCATGAGACCTAAAATGGACACCTAACATCAAAAACATCAAAAAAGCACAATAAAGAATGTTCTTTCTGTGCCAAGTCAGAAAGCTCAAACTACCCAAGGAGCTGCTTGATACAGTTCTACAGAGGAATTATTGAGTCTGTCATCTGCGTCTCTATAACTGTCTGGTTTGGTTCTGCAACCAAACAAGACAGATACAGACTTCAGAGGATAATTAGAACGGCAGAAAAAAGCATTTATTGATTTATTTAATTTATATTGCCGCCCATTCGCCCATGGTGACTCGAGGCAGCTTATACAATGTAAAACCATATCTAAAACAAAAAATAAAAAATAAAAAAAAACAATAAAAACTAACAAAAAGAATCAAATAAATTAATAAAGTACAATAGAACAAAATCTGGGGGGAAAAATCATCCCCCAACTCCCATCCCCTGCCCCGAGGCAGCAGATCACACTAGCCATTTGATGGACTCCATCCCACTCTGGGATCCCCAGGCCCACTGGCAAAACCAGGTCTTTAGTGCCTTCCGAAAGAGTGCTAGAGTGGGGGCCATTGTAATCTCTGGGGGAATGATATTCCAGAGAGAGGGAGCCACCACAGAGAAAGTCCTTCTTCTGGGTCCCACCAGGTGTATCTCCCTCAGGGATGGGACCTGCAACATTCCTTACTTCTCCGCTCTAATGGGTCAGGTAGATGTCACCGGCAAGAGATGTTCCTTCAGATAACCTGGTCCCAAGCCATGAAGGGCTTTAGAGGTGACAACCAGCACCTTGAATTGCACCCAGAAGCAAATGCGGCTCCTGCAGGAGAGGTGACACATGTGCACCCGGGGTCTGCACAAACCATGTGGGCCGCTGCATTTTGCACCAACTGGAGCTTCCGGATACTCTTCAAGGGCAGCCCTATGTAGAGCATGTTGCAATAATCAAGATGGAAGTGACCAGGGTATGAGTGGCTGTGAGTAGGGACCGTTGGTCCAGGAATGGGCGTAACTGGTGTACAACCCGCAGTTGTGCAAAAGCCCTCCTGGCCACGACTCTTCGAACAGGAGTCGTGAATCCAGGAAAACCCCTAGAATACACACAGGGTCTGTTTGGGGTAGTGCCACCCCATCTAAGACCGAAGGTGGCAATTCTCCCTGAGCCAATGAACCAATGAATTTAGTTTCAACCTATTGCTCCCCATCCAGCCCCTAACAGTCTCCAGGCACTGCGAGAGGAAGGACATAGCAACACTTAACTCACCACAGGCCGAGACATACAGCTGAGTATCATCAGCATATTGGTGATACTTCAGTCCATGGTGATGGATGATCTCACCCAGCGGCTTCATATAAATGTTGAACAGGAGCGGAGAGAGTACCAAGCCCTGTGGAACACCATAAAGCAGCGGGTGAGGGCTGGATCTCTCCCCTCCTATCAACACTGACTGAGAGTGGCTGCAGAGGAAGGAAGCGAACTAAGACAGCACAAGGCTTCCCACTCCCATCCCCTGAAGCCATCCCAGGAGAATCCCATGGTCAATGGTATCAAAAGCTACAGAGAGATCAAGTAGAGCAAGGATGGATGCACTACCCCCATCCTGCTCCTGCCAGAGATCATCCAAAAGTACAACCAATGCCATTTCTGTCCCAAATCCAGGCCTGAATCCTGACTGGTAGGGGTCAAGATAATCTGTTTCATCCAGAAACCTCTGGCGCTGCTGCGTGGCCATCTTCTCAACAACCTTCCCCAAAAAGGGAAGATTGGAGACAGGTTGGAAATTATCCAACTGGATGGAGCTAAGTTATGGCTTCTTAAGAAGAGAGTAGACCACAGCCTCGTTAAAGTGCTGGGGCACCATCCCCTCCTGTAGAGAAGCATTAATCACCGCCAGAGTCTACCTGCCTGTCATCTCCTGGGGAGCTTTCACAAGCCAGAAGGGACATGGGTCTAAAACACAGGTGCTTGAGCGCATACTCCCTAGGATCATGTCCTCTTCCTCAGGAACCAACAGGGTCAAACCATTCCCAGATAATAGGGCAAGAACCTGCCTCAGGAGCTTCCACCAGACCAGCAACCATGCTGCCATCTAACTGGGAATGAAGTTGAGTGATTTTTTTCCCCAGAAAATCTGCAAATTCCTCAGCACGCCCTTTCAGGTGGATCTCAATCTCCTCCTTCCCTAGGAGGAGATGGCTCCTACTACCAACCTGCCTTCAATTGAGGACCTGTATACTGCACGAGTCAAAAAGAGGGTTATGAAAATATTTACAGACCCTCACATCCTGGACATAAATTGTTTCAACTCTGAAAATGACGCTATAGAACACTGCACAGCAGAACAACTAGTCACAAGAACATTTTTTCCCATAAATGCCATCACTCTGCTAAACAAATAATTCCATCAACACTGTCAAACTATTTACTATTACTACTAAACTTCTCATCGTTCCTATCCCATCTCCTCCCACTTATGACTGTATGCCTGTAACTTTGTTGCTGTATCCTCACGATTTATATTGATTGTTTCCTAGTATGATTTGATGCTTATTTGTATCCTATAAGTATCATTAAGTGTTGTACCTTATGATTCTTGACTTATGCATCTTTTCTTTTTATATACACTGAGAGCATATGGACCAAAGACAAATTCTTTGTGTGTCCAATTACACTTGGCCAATAAAGAATTCTATTCTATTCTATTCTATTCTATTCTATTCTATTCTATTCTATTCTATTCTATTCTATTCTATTCTATTCTATTCTATTCTATTCTATTCTATTCTATTCTATTCTAAAGGTGCCAAAATGAAATGAAACAGAAGAAAAGGCTCTCGAAGAAAGATGATTATACCACTATAAACAGCTGAACCAAGAGAGACTGAAAAACAATGTCAGCGCTTATGTACTGATTTCTTTGTTTTAAAATAGCTTTCTCAAAATATTATCATCCAGAGGCATATTCAACAACAATTGAAACCAATGTACTTCATATAATAAGACTAGTGGTGGAGGACCAGATGCAAATACCTGAGAACTTTACAAAGCAAATATAGAAACACTAGCAAAGCTACTTATCAAGCTCATCGATGCAGGACATATTCCTAAACAATGGAAAACTTCAAAGCAATCTTACTAATAAAAAAAGGAGACCCAAAAGCTTAAAACTACTGCCTACCTTCTAAAGTTTACAGACTATTCATATATGGGATAGTCAACAGAATAGATAAACATTTTAAGGAGCATCAATTTTGGAAAATCTGACAAAGGCTATTCTACCATCAATCACTTATTTATGATTAACCAACTCATGGAATGAACATAAGAATATGTCCCTCTGCTCGTTTTTGTTGACTATGAAAAAAAAACATTTGACCATATAGAGTTAAATGCAGTTCTAATGATCTTATAGAATGAAGACATTGATGAAAAATACATTTAACTACTAGAAAAATATAAATTAAAGTTGAAAATCAATACTATACTATTTACACTCAATTAAAATTCAAAAATGCTAAGATGCCTGATGAGTTAACATAATTTTGCCAAAGTTTTTCATAGCAACTGTTGAAGAAATTTGTATTTATTTATTTATCAAATTTAATAACTGCACATCATCTTCACAGAGCAACCCTGGGTGGTGTATAAGTAAAATGTTAGAAACATAAAAACTGAATATAAAAATTTAAAATAGCAGGAAGACTAGTTAAAATTCATCATTAAAATTAATTAAAAGGTGGGATCTTCAGTGTGTGCCAACCAGCCGCGTAACTGTGTGCCATGTTATATCTACACCAGTTTTAAAGGCAGGCACTGTTAAAAACTGAAGAACATCCTCAATTATTGTAGCAATGGACTTCCAGTGCTCCTATTGTGCTAGACTCTGCATTTCCAGACTTGGACATTTAGAAAACAAGAAAATAAACACAGCATTAAAAAGTACTTTAAATATTTAGCCTCAATGGTGGAAAATATTATCTCTTGTAAAGGGAATAGGGAATGGCCTTGAATAACAGGAGAAAGAGCCATTACTAAATCAATGTCAGATAAGTGGGATTTGAGTCTCAGTTCCCAGAAACTAATCTGAGTAAACATCTTAAGTTCCTTCCTAGTTCATAGAAACATAAAATGAGGTAGAAGGAGAGAACATTTATAATTGCAAGACTCTGTTACTACAGCTATTATAATAAAAGAGGGCCTGCATTATTGTATATCACACTGGTTTTTAGTCTACTCTAGCTTATACAGCTGACATACCTGCAAAAAAATATCAGTAAAAATCTAGTACATTGATTTATATTGCACTTTCCATTTTAAAATACTATCAAACTGTGAATGTCTATGATAAAGTCAAATTCAGGTTTTAAATACCGTGTTTCTCACAAAATAAGTCCGGGCCTTATTTTTTTTTTACCCCTGAAAAAATGGCTAGGCCGTCTTTTCAGGGGTGACTTAATTTTCTCCCCCACCTCGAGTGGCCCATATACACACGTACCTCGCTGCGAGGCTGCTTCTATTGACAGACGAAAGCTCCCCGAAGGCAGAGTCCCCAGCTGCTTCAGGGCTTGGCATGGCTGCCCATGTCCCCTTGCCTTTAGGCAGTCTCTTTTGGGTGATGGAAGCTCCCCAAATGCAGTCACCAGCCACTTCAATCGGCCTCGGGGCGAGCGCACACACACACTCCCTTCGCCGCGAGGCCGCTTCTATCGGCAGATGAAAGCTCCCTTGAAGGCAGAGTCACCAGCCGCTTCAGGGAGAGGTGTGGCTGCCTGTGTCCCCTTGCCATTAAGCAGTCTCTTTCGGACGATGGAAGCTCCCCAAATGCAGTCACCAGCCACTTCAATCGGCCGGTAGAAGCAGCCTCGGGACGAGTGCACACACACACTCCCCTCGATGCGAGGCCGCTTCTATCGGCAGATGAAAGGTCCCTTGAAGGCAGAGTCCCCAACCGCTTCAGGGCAAGGCGTGGCTGCCCATGTCCCCTTGCCATTAGGCAGTCTCTTTCGGGCGATGGAAGCTCCCCAAGTGCAGTCACCAGCCACTTTGATCAGCCGGTAGAAACAGCCTTGGGGCGAGCGCACACACACACACACAAACACTCCCCTCGCTGCGAGGCCGCTTCTATCAGCTGATCGAAGTGGCTGGTGACTGCATTTGGGGAGCTTCTATCACCCAAAAGAGACTGCCTAAAGGCGAGGGAACACGGGTAGCCATGTCACGCCCTGAAGCACCTGGGGACTCTGCCTTCAAGGGAGCTTTCATCTGCCGATAGAAGCGGCCTCACGGTGAAGGGAGTGTGTGTGTGCGCTCGCCCTGAGGCCGCTTCTACCAGCTGATTGAAGTGGCTGGTGACTGCATTTGGGGAGCTTCTATCGCCCGAAAGAGACTGCCTAAAGGCGAGGGGACATGGGTAGCCACGCCACGCCCTGAAGCAGCTGGGGACTCTGCCTTCAGGGAGCTTCTATCGGGTATCGGGGTATTCTAGCCTACCTGCAGGGCACTCCTAAAGGCAAGTTTTCTCCCCATCCCCCACGCCCTTCCCCCCCATTTCTCTTCACCTCATGTAGTTCTAATGAATGATGTGAGAAATGGCGGGGAAATGCATGGTTTAAATAGGCCTAAATTTTGGGGGCGGGGCTTAATTTCACTTCATGCCTAGAAATCATGCTGGGCCTTCCTATTGGTGGAGGCCGTATTGTTGGAGAAACACGGTAGCTGAATACCGTATGCTTGTATACAGAATATTAGGTCCAGCCCTAGTTCCCACTACATCGTTTTTAGAAAAAGGAATTTTCTAAATTTTCCCAGACAACAGAGTGTAGAAAAGTCCAGCGGGCGAGTCCTTTGAACTGTGGCTATTAAATCAGGAAAAATTAAGGGAAGATCATTCTTCAAAAGACAGAGTATTGCACCGGGGTGGGTGGGGGGGGAGGGAGAGAAGAGTAAAACCTTTCTTTATTTGGCCAGATGGAGAAAGAGAACTAGGGAATATTTATAAGAAAGCCTTTGTTAGCTAAATACATTATAAAAGAAAAAACTTTCCAGTGGCACAAGCTCTTAAATAATGCAATAGACTATGTTGAGAAATGATGGCCTTTCCTTTGTTAAGGCATTTAAACATAGGTTGGATAGCCATGCACAGGGGATGTTAACAGCTGTAAGATCTGTTTCAGATTATGCACTGAATAATGTTCACTAAAGCAGACGATCTCCCAGGTTCCTTCCAACTCTCTGATTCCCCACCTGGAATATTAGGATAACTATCTCCGGATAGATACAATTATATGAACACAATCTCTATTTATATTTTTCATTAAAGCAAAGCTCCTTTATTTAACTAATGCTGTTGTATTACATTGCCAAGCACTGTCCTATAGCAATGTTATCTGGCTAATTGTACTCCAAGCAGTATTTTTTTTAATAAATCCATTTAGAAAATTAATAAAACACATGCATAGAAACATAGAAATCGTTATATTTGGAACTGTCCAAAGACTGGAAAGGATGTTTCTGATATGAATATAAAAAATCTACCAAATGAAGCTATCATGAATATAAAAAATAAACAAAACAACAAATGTACTCTCTAAAATAACAGATAAACTAATGGCAAACATACTAAAAATAATGAATGGAAGTAAATTATCAATGCCCTGTTTCCCATTCTAATAATAGAGGCACGAAAGAAACTTAATGCCTATAACAAGCAATATATTTAAAACTGGCCCTATGCATTATTAATGTGTGAATTTTCTTGCTATAGGAATACTAAGGACAATGAGAGCAAAGTGAAATTCAATAAAGAACTGAGTACTTACAAGTGTGTTCGGCCTTATCCATATGTCCTGTGTGTCATGGTGGAGAAGAGCATGCTGACTATTTTTTTGGAGATAGAAATCCATGTTTTTATACTTGTCTCCAGTTAATTCTGAAAGCAATTACCCCTATCTTGTTCCTGTGTCAAAGGTAGCATGTTCCAGCATTTCCTAATATAAGCAGTACTATATGGTCTCTCTGCTGTGCTTACTTTCACACAACTACTCCAACTTGTTATCTGGTTGTGGCCTTCCATGACTGCTTCATCTGGATTTCTCAATAAATGGTGGACCTTTGACAAGAGTGCTGTCAGTTTGTGTTCTAATTCAAGTGCCCCCCCAAAAGGGGGGGCTGGTCTTTTCTTTTTGATATTGGTTCTTCTGTAGATCCACCAGATGGAAAGGTGTCAATTACAAGAGGAATTCAAGCTAATAGACTCATAGAAAAGTCTATCAAAGGAAACTTGTTTCTTTCAAGACTTGCCCATGGGAATAAAAATGATTTCTGGTTACAGTCTTAGCACAGGTGGAAAGGGTAAAGAAGCAGGAGAGGAGAGAAGCAGGTAAGTGCTACTATGTGTAACAGCCAAACGAAGTAGAGAAAGTTCAGGTTAGGAATGAAAACTTGCTTTTCTAATGCTGGTATGTATATGGAACAAGAGAGTGACAATTTCAATAAACTGAATAGAAAGTTCACCATTTTATTCTTTGTCAGAGGCAACAATTCAGTTTCCTTGATTCTGTAGTCATGAACACTATATTGTGCACATGTTTTCATTCAACATCAAGACTGTATTGTATATGTATTTGCTCAGAAATGTGCAGTGTGGGGCTGCACAGCCATTCAGTAATAGATTATTTTGGGGAAATGGTGAATATTGTGGACAAGAAAGTTGTTTTTCTCCCCTCTGTATGAAGGAAGACTTCATTATGCAAAAAATAACTTTTACTTAAACAAATATATGATAAGTAATTATTTCTACTTGTAATTATTACCCTTTCATCTCTTGCTATATGTGCCATATATCAACTTCTAATGATTCTTATCAAACATTCCTTTTTCTTCCACTCTACAGATAGAATGGAATTGCCTTCACTTGTGTAAAGTAAAAGGCTTAGTTAGGCCTCTATTTGGCTATTCTTTCAGCAGTGGATTGTAAGGGAAACTGCTTATCCAGAGTTATACCAATGCTTTAGGCACATTTAGGTGCCTTGGATTGACTGGCTCTGTTTATGGCTGCCATGTTAGTATTTTAGTTGAATACGGTTGTTCATGTACTGGATTGCAGCAGGAAACCTAGTATCCTCAGCTGTGTGGGCAATTTTTTGCTTCTATATGCTAGTTGGTTATTGTCATTTCTGGAGGTGCCAGTTTGGAGCCAACTCTACGCTCAGCCTTTGGCTTCCTGTACATCTAACTTCTATACCCACTTTTCCCATGCTGCTATTCACCCACTTCATGCTGCAGCAAACTGATCTGGACTGACATATCCTCCTCTCTCGTTTGCAACTTTGTCTTCTCCTGCTCTCCTGTAGGACTACAAATGCCGAGAATGTCCTCTTCTTATAGTTGAAGTATAGGGATGGTCCAGTTACTGCCTTAAGGTCCTAAAGGAAGAAAAAAAGAGAGAGGCCTCAAACTAACCTCTGTGAGGCTCTTTCCACATTTACCAATGTTACATACTTCTAGAATAAATGCTAACTCCCATAATTTCCAAACAGCATAACCAAAAAATACTAAAGTACTAGATATACTAATTGGGAAGTGAAGTTGTACAAATCTACAGAGCACTTGATTGCAAGTGCAATCCAGGGGTGGGATTCTACCAGTTCGCACCTATTCGCTAGAACTGGTTGTTAACATTCTAAGCAGTTCAGAGAACCGATTGTTAGAAGAAATTACTGGCCTAATCCTGTAAGGAAGGCAGGAAGGAAACATTCTGGTGTTGCTTACAGAACCTGCCTCTCCGTTAACCCTCCGTTAACCCTCTAGTTCTTGGCAGGACTAGACTTCCTGTCTCTGAAACTTCTCTGGAGTTTTTTTTCCTCCTTTGCTGGTACTTTGCTTGTGTGGAGTGACCATTCAAAGTTACAATGGCACTGAAAAAGTGACTTATGACCATTTTTCACACTTACAACTATTGCAGCATCCCCAGTCACGAGAGGCCAGGAAAGGAGATGCGTGCCTCAATGTGAGTGAAATTGAGTTGGCCACGCCCAGCCAATAACATGACCACCAAGTCACGTCCACCCAGTCACGTGACCTCCAAGCCACGCCCACCAACTAAGCCACACCCACAGAACTGGTTGTTAAAAAATTTGAATCCCACCCCTGGTGCAATCCCAGAGAGATTTGCATCAAGAGAGTCATGAGGGAGAGTGGAGCAAGCATCAAAACAGCATTGTACCATTTTGTATGTGGGATATGTATGTGAGAAGCAGAGATTTTGTATTCTGCTTCTTGCAACCTTATTTCTGTAATTTGGTGAAAGTTTTGGATCCTGGGATGCCACTGTGAAATCTATTTTTTCTCCTGTAGAGGAAAAATGTATAAAAGGGGCAGATCTTAAGCCTGTTTATAGCTTAGTAAAAGTCTACCTTCCACTTAGCATTATAAATCCTGGATGAGAAGACACTGGTTTTTTCTGTCCAGTTTTATTTTAATGGGATTTAAACATTACATTGAAGTAATGATATTTCTGCATCAAATGTATTCCAAACTAAACCAAAAGATTAGTCCAAATTAAAATCCATTTTGTATATACTGACATTGGTCTTTAATTATCTTCTACTAAAACAAAAACAAAAAAAACTTAAATGTTTGGAAATTTGTCTAAATTAAGCCCAATTGTTTTGTCTGCTATTTGCCTGAATAGGTTGTTGTAAAACCATGACTCCCTGGTGATATACCAGTCTTGAAACAGACACAGAATAAAACAAACCATTTTAAAGCAATAAAACTCCCCAAGAAATAGAGATTAAAACAAAATGCAATATTTATAATAATATATAGGAGAAAAAATCATAATAAAATTCTGCATGTAACACCCTGTTGGCAGGATTCAGTGGCATGCTTTGTTACAATTTCTTTTTTTCCACCTTCTGAAGTAGAGATTGACCTTAGAAAATTAAAGATGGGGAAAAAATTTCTCCAGTTCTCCCCTGCTTCCTTTTTCTTCTTCTGCCCCTCAGCAAGTATTGAGCTATGATCTCCCTTGTGAGACACATTTCTACTGTTAGAGGGGCAGAATCATGGAACTGTTCAAATTCCATGCCCCCACCCCTTCCGCTACAGCAGAGCATGGGAATGTATCTCTGAGTTTTCATTTTTGAACAATATTCTTTGGGGGGAGTTAAGCCATTGTGAAAAGGGATAGCACAGCTTCTGCTCTCGTAAGAAAATATGACCTAGTTAAAGCCAATATTTGGGAGGATAAGGAAGATGAGATAGCAATAAAAAGGAACTGTTTTTCCCCCTTTGCTGAAATTCAACACCCAATAGAGTCACTGTATGCCTCCTCTCTGTGTGTATTTGGAATATGCGTTGCCATAGCAACCACTTATCCCACCCTTCAGTGCTCCAGAGCATCTATGCCTTAAAAGGCAGATTGTCAGCTGTCCTCTTCCTTATCTCCCCTTCTCTCCTCTCTCCCCAAACACTCTTGCCTCCACTGTGTTTTCTCTCTCTGTCCCATCTCTGTTTACTTGTCTCCATGAAATCAAATTAGAGGGTGAAATGAATTTTGGAACTATTTCAGAACCCAGAAATGTCTGTGAAGGGGGAAAATGCTCTTCATCCATCAGTGACAGTGGCAAACTAACCTTATCATTGGCTTAGATAAACATCCCCTCCTGCCTTTTGGGAACTTACATTTAGCATGCAGTGGTGGAATTTTCTGGATTCAAACTGAAAGTGTTGGGATAGTTTATTTCCATTTGGAATTTATTTTTGTACTATTTTCTGCATAATAAAAAGTTAAAGACTCCTTCCAGTTCAGCAATATCTTTGGCGATTCTGCTAGTTCTCTTGGAAACAATAGCTTCCTACATGTAATTATTAAATAAATATTACTTATCTTAGTCTTTCCTTTCATCATTCATACGCAGTTTAATTAAACTTATTGTTTGGATCAGAGGTGGTATTCAGCAGGTTCTGGCCAGTTCCGGAGAACTGGTAGCAGAAATTTTGAGTAGTTCGGAGAAATGGCAAATCCCACCTCTGACTGGCCTTACCCCCATCTATTCTCTGCCTCCTGAGTCCCAGCTGATTGTCTGGGTCTTCTTTTGTTGCCCTGCACAGGAGAATGGAGCTGGAAAGCAGGTTAGTGGGGTAGGCAGGGAATGGAGATTTTGCAGTATCCTTCCCCTGCCATGCCCACCAAGCCACGCCCACAGAACCAGTAGTAAAAAAATTTGAATCCCACCACTGGTTTGGATCATGCCTTCAACTCAAACGAAGATTTAACTTCATGAGAAGCACAGGGCTTATACTCAAGTTGAAGAATCTACCATCCACCTGGGGGTTTCAGCAAGATCTAAAGAGGGATGTTTGCCATTCTTGGTATTGTGTTATGGAGAGTCTTAGGATAGCTAAGCCACTAAACATTCTTTGTGCGATAGAACCTCCTACAATTACTATTTTCAGAAAAACAGAAGTCTAGTAATTTGACATTTCAAGGCAGGAATTATTATAGGGCACCCCTTAGAAACAAACAAAAATCCTTAAATTCAGTTAGGAAGAGGAGAGAGGGGGGACGAGGGGGAAAAATGCCCAGTGTGTGGCTTCTAACCACCCAAAGGTTACCTTTCCAAGGGTTGTTGCTTTATCATGAAGAGATTTCTTTATGGGTCAAACCAGTCTTTTGCATTTCAGAATTATTCAAATCTTATTAAAATATGTCTAACGAAAATAATAAAGAGAGGAACCTTTTCTACTAGTTGTATTAATTTAGGATGTGCTTCCTGATAAATATTGTGGCTATACTTATATTTTTAGTTTTTGGCATCGTGATGAGAAAGCCAAAGTTGTATATCTGAAGAGAGAGAGAGAGAGGGAGGGAGAGAAAGAGAGAGAAAGAGAGAGAGAGAAGTACATAGTATATGTACAATGAGAACCATCTGCTAAAGGGATTGCCAATAGCTTTCCTAAAACTGAAAAAAAGGAGAACACAGCAGCAGGGAACTGTCCAATGAAAAACATGCTGATATCTTAATTGAAGAGATGCCAGTTGTTGCCAGATAATCTCAAATCATCTATTTGTTCTTGAAGAAGCAGAAATAAAAATTGAGCAAGAATGGCAATTTATAACTTCCTTTGTTCTATTCTGTTTCTGCAGTGAATCAAATGTTCCTTCACTTGGATATATTAATTCACAAACATTTTAAATGTTAAATTGAGGCACATATTATTGGCTTGTATGTTAATCAGATGAAAACTGCTATAATTTAGGAATAGGCTGCCTTTTCAAGATAGATGTTCACATGAACTGGATGCAAAAAACAATTGTAATAAGTTTTGTTGAAATGTATGCTATATAAGGCTTGGAAATAAATTACTTGATTTGCTAGTTAAACATTTAAATATGTGGTCTGCTAAAGGAAACAAAACTGTTCTGGTTATTAAGAAGTGATTCATTTTTTCTGTAGGGTTGTGTTCTATGTTTACTGAAGAGAGAATCTTATACAGGCAGCTTTACTGTTTTGTTTTTAATCATTTTATATTGTGCAGATCTTTTTCCTGTTTTGACTTTTGTTTTGTTTTGCTAGAAAGTCTACATGAAGAGTGCTCAATCTGTTTCTGTCAATATAACTGGACTATAGCATTCACTCTCCCTACTCAATATATAAAAGATGTTTGGCGTGAGGTCTGTCCCAGCTTGGACATTTAGGAAAGAAAGACCCTCAACTTCACCCATAGCGAAAGGTATACTTTTACTAAAGTCAAGTGGTTACAGTGTAAGCAAAGCCAGATCTGAATATTCCAACATAAACCCTTTTCCCAGTCCCCACCAGTCATCCTGTTAATGTCCAATGTGGTTTGAATTAGATGTTTCGGTAACAATATTAAAGTTTGGCATCTCTTTGGTGGTTGTTTGCAGGGGTGGGATTCAAAAATCCTAACAACTGGTTCTCTGCCCAGTTACTGGGTGGGCATGGCCATGGTGGGCTTGGCCTACTGGAACTTCTGGGAGGACCATTTTTTGACTTTCCCAGAGTCCAGAGGCTTCCCTGAGGCCTCTGAGAGGGTGAAAACTGCCTCCCCCAGGCTCTGGAGGCCCTCAGGAAACAGGCCCATTTCCAGAATTCTGGAACTTCTGGGAGGGCTGTTTTTTTGCCATCCCAGACCGTCTGTGCGGACCCTGAACTTACCTGCATCCAAAATGGGTTGTGTGGAGACTCCTGGGAGAGCCGAGATGGGGTTGGGGGAGCCAGCCGGTCGATTCAACTACCAGTTCAGTGAACCAGATGTAAATTTAACATCCAGTTCCCGTGAACCACCCCGAACCGGCTGAATCCCAGCTCTGGTTGTTTGCATTCTGTTCCCATTCTTGTAGTCTTGGATCATTCAACCACTGAATCTGGTTTGCACTTCTTGTTCCTTTCACCCACCCTCCCTATATCCCCCTCATTATGTCACCATCCCCCTTTTTTATGGCAGGATACCATCAAAGCAAAGCAGGGCTGAAGCAATGTGATGGCAGATCTGACAGTTCAGGTTATAGATCATAGGAATCCTAACCTAGATCAGACAAATAATGTGTGTTTAAGAAAATGAATACACAAATAAGAATATAAGTTTAATATTGAGATGAACTGCAAAACAAATCAAAGATAGAGCAGATACACTCCTTCCTCATTAGTCATTTCTATTGACACAACAAAGATAGAATAGAATAGAACTTTATTACGATCTTAGACCAGCAATAGACATCGCTATTTACAATATATATTAAAAATACTGACACATTATAATACATTAATAGTGGATAAAAACATCTGTTAAGAAAATACAATTACAGTCGAGGTATAATAAATATATGAAAGAATGGGGTATTAGTAGATGGAAAACAGAATTAGATAAAATATTATTAGGGATGGGTGAGAAACTGATTAAAAAAAATTACAAAGTATTATTGGAATGTAAATTGGAAGAGGAAAAGGTGTAAGAAACAATGCTGGCCTGGATGAAAGATTTTGGATATGGTATAAATTTGGAAGATTGGCAAATATTATGGGACAGGAATAGGAAAATTACTTTGGTGGCATCATATAAAGAAAATTTACATAAAATGTTTTACCGATGGCATATCCCACCATCAAAATTAGCAAAAATGTACCCGAAATTATCCTCTAAATGCTGGAAATGCAACAAAGAAATCGGAACATACTACCATGTATGATGGAAATGTGAAAAAGTCCAAATATATTGGCTGAAAATTAGAAACTGGTTAGAAGAGATATGTAAAATTACAATAGATTTTAGACCTGAAATTTTTCTATTGAGAATCAATGTGGGCAAATATAATAAGGAGATAATATACCTAATAGTTCATGTCACCACTGCCGCGAGACTAGCTCTTGCCTAAAGATGGAAAGGAAATGATATGCCAGAAGAGATGGTAATAATTAGAAAAATTTGGTTGTGTGCTGAAATGGATAGAGTAACTCAAGAGTTAAAAGATAAGACTGAATCTGATTATTACAAAATTTGGGAGAAGTTTTACCACTGGTTTAAAAAAAGAAGAGTAATTGTAAACAAAGATGATTAATATTTATGTACATATGTAAATTTGTATTTTTTGTTATGTATGCACCACTTTCATTGTTTTTTAATTTTTGTTTGTTTGTTGTTTACTAATAAAATTAAAAAAAGACAACAAAGGTAACAATTACACTTTCTCCCAGGAGGCATACAGTTATCAGTCTCATTCCACTGAGACTCCTCAGCCATGGACAGCCAGATGGTTTTTGTGTGGGTCAAATACTCTGTCAGAATTGAACTCATGGAGCACTGCATTGAATGATAATCATCTTAAATAAACAATGTATTAGTTTTAGGAGCTATCCTGATGCTGCACCTAGAAAATATGGGAAAGGTTATGTAAAATCTGATCATAATGCTACATAGCATAATGCTACAGTCTAACTTCTATTGAACTCTCAGAACACAGACATACAGATATGAAATTATGTCATGTCCAATGTATGGGATTTTACATACTTTTCCTTTTGTAAAGAGTGAATAGAGATTTTTTTATTTTTACAGTGCAACTATCTTAACTGCTAGCTAGGTAGACCTCACTGAAGAACTAATCATGTTGGGTACATATTATCAAAAAACCACAATAATAATAAAAGTAATAGTGCCAGGCAAAGTAGTGGCAATTTCCAAAAAACCCTCTGAAATATGGGAGAAAATGGGACGAGAGGAGGCATCGAGAGCAGTGGCGTCAGTGTCTCGGGGCAGGGTGAAAGACATGAGTCTCCCCATATTCCTCTCGCCACCTCCATGGCCTGTTCACTGCTCTTGCAGTGCCTGCACAGCACACTTAAACTTAGCACACTTCACAATGGAGACCGCCTCTCCTCCTCCTTCTGGAGCCCATTATGATGTGGAGCATTGGCTCCAGCCAGTGTCTCAGGGCAGAGAGAAAGTTGCGCGTCTCCCTGGTGTACGCAGCACCAAGAAGGGCCAGAAAAAGGGGCAAGCAGAGGGGCGCTTCACTCCTGCTCTGAAATATGGAGCGAGTCTCCATCCGCCGCCATTGCCCTTCCTTTCTCAGGGCAGGCGAAGAGTGACTGGGAGGGCAGGGCGAGGGGCGGGGCCAGCCAGTGGTGGGTTCAGCCGACAGGAAGCCACAGCATGGGAACAAAAGAGCTTAATTTATCTGGGAACCTGAAATGACTTGAGCACCCAAAGAAGAAAGAACAACATCAAAAAAGAAAAAAAAACCCACCCCTTGCCTGTTTGTGGAATGGTTCAAGAGGGAACACACACACACACACACATGAGAGAGAGAGAGAGGGAGAGAGAGAGACGGAGAAAGAGAAATGAGAGAGAGAGGGAGAAAGAGAGAAAGAGACACACACACACAGAGAGATGAGTCAGAGAGAGAAAAGGGAGAGAGAGAGATGAGAGACAAGAAAGAGGGAGAGAGAGAAACAGAGAAAGATGAGAGAGAGAGAGATGTGTGTGTGTGTGTGTGAGAGAGAGAGAGAGAGAGGGAGAGAGAGAGACAGAGAAAAAGAAATGAGAGAGAGAGGGAGAAAGAGAGAGAGACACACAGAGAGAGAGATGAGTCAGAGAGAGAAAAGGGAGAGAGAGAGATGAGAGACAAGAAAGAGGGAGAGAGAGAAACAGAGAAAGAGAGAGAGAGAGAGAGAGAGAGAGAGAGAGAGAGAGAGAGAGAGAGAGAGAGAGAGAGACCTGTTTCCCAGAGAAAAGAAAATACCGGGAGCCACAAAACCTGGGTAGGCATGGCCTGGGTGGGACTTGTGACTGGGTGGAAGTGAGTGATGTTGGTCATGCTCACTCAGATTTGTGGCTCCCAGTGTTTTCTTTTCTGTGAAAAATGGGTCCAAATGGCTTTTTGAGTGTTTAAGGTTGCAGACCCCTGGCTTAGTACATTGTGAGCCCATCTTCTGTGCTTTTAAAACATGGCTTAACTTTATCTATGAATACAACAGCTGACATGGTTAGGGTTGGGTTAGCATTTATATGGCTCTTTAATCAGGGGTCATGGCTTTTCTTAGAAAAAAAATCAATCCCTTTCCTTGCTGACTGAATCTGAAAACCAGTCTAAGTTTAGATGTTGTACTCATCCACAGAAATGTCACAAATTGTATCTGTAGAACTGTAGGAGACTTCAGAGATAAAATGATCATAAGTATGATTCCATAAAACAACCCAGGTATTTTATTTATTTATTTTATTTATTTATTTTATTTATTTGATTTGTCAATTGTTTACAAGATAATAAGTACAATAAATAAATAAAATAAAATACATAGTTGTTAATATATGAAATGGGTACATATAAGAAAAATAAAAGAATAAGAGAAACAATAGGACAGGGACGGTAGGCACGATGGTGCGCTTATGCACGCCCCCTACAGACCTCTTAGGAAAGGGGTGAGGTCAATAGTAGACAGTCTAAGGTTAAAGTTTTTGGGCTTGGCTTGTTGAAACAATGCCTATTGTGATTTGAAAATCATGGCAGAAGCAAACTATAACATTGCAGACACAATATACCAGCTGATACATTCCTTAGAACCCATCTAATTTATAATTTAGAACCTATCTAATTTATAAAATATTCATCTGATGAAAAAAAAATAAAGGAATGAGAACGTAATATGTCACAAAGTGAAGCACCATCCTCAGAAAAATCTTGTATTTTTAGTATTGCCTTTCTACCCTACATAAAACACAGTGGTGTTTTGGAAAGAAAATGATAATGTTGCTGTAGTGCAGTGTTTTGCTGTCTTCTAGTACACAGATGTTTTATAATTGGCCACACCTATCATGTCACTTATTGTCACCCTATAATACAGCTATCTTGGGTGTGTGCTCATAATATACTCTCAAAATTTCAAATGCATTCATTTGCCCTTGGGAACTACTAGCTTAAGGCTGTGTGTGAATCCAGCCAGTATTTTGCATAATAACAAATGCTTATAATGTACAGTGTGTTGTGGAATAGGAGTACAAGAAATAAGATGAGAATGGTGAAACCGGGAGCTAGGATAAATGCACTAGCAGGGCTACAATTAAATATCCTGACTTATCTAACAGGTTTCAGGTTGTAAGGCAGGTATATAGAGATCAGCAGTTCTGCTTACTAGTTATAAACTGGGTTTAGTGCAGAATATTCTTAAATATTGCCCTGGATTCTACTTAAGTAGAATTGACTTAAGTAGATGTTCTACAATAGATTTTGCTTTTCTTCAATTGCTATGCATGCCAGGAACCTCTGGGATGGTTAAACGCCAAACACAAGCAGGTGCAAATGCATTTCCCTCCATTTATCTAACAAGAACTTCAGTGCTGATGCACATGTATCTATGTCCCTGGGTCCCTTCTCTCATCTTTGCCCGAGAGACTTATGCAAGCATCTTCCATTAAGGCTAATGGGCACTGCTTATCTAAAGCTCCTGGACTCTGAGAGCTCTCTTTATTGACAGGTTTTTTAAAAATAATAATAATAATAATAATACCCCCTTAGGACAACTACAGAAAGAAATTTGAAAACACAGTGTCTCTTTGGGAGAACTGCAATTTGGAGACAAAACAAACTGGCAGAGAGGACAACAAAGAACAGTTTTCAATGTTACAGGCTTTGTGTTAAGACATGGAGAGAAAGTATTTCCAATTAATAAACCAACAAACATGAAATCCACATTGTCTTATGCTAGTATTGTGGGGATGTTTCCTGAAATCATCAAATTGGAAAGAGACTTTGTGTTAGGTCCCTAATGTAACCACCCAGTGAGGCAAAACAAAACAAAATCCCTAAATATAGTACCTCTCAAAAGTGTCTAACCACCTGTCTATTAAAAAAGATTTAGCTTTTTTCATCTCATTCCAAGAAAGTGTTGGGATAAAGAAAATTATCCTTTAATGCTGATCCAGTTAAAAACAACTATGCTTGTCTTATTTATAGTTAAGCAATAATATGATAGCAACATTATAGGGTTTTAAACAAAATGATATTGCCAGGGCATGTTTGCACTGTGGCTAAATGCAAGTTGGAAAGACCAAGAAAGAATAGCTCTGCAGTGAAAGATATAATAGATATTTTCATGGCCAGTACTAAAAACATCTTGCCTAACTGTCTCCAAAAACCTTCACATTCTCACAAAATTACACTGGAACTAATATTGTTGTTAGGTACTTAAGGGTCCATTTGAATTTAATAGGGCTTAGATACACAGATATAATTGAACATTTAAGCTACAGTGTTAATATAAGTGGAAACAAACCAAATGAAAACACATCAACTATTAAAGAATAGATGAATCCTTTAATTAATAATAATAATGAAAAAAATAACAAAACACTATGTCTTTTTTTTTAATTTTAGAACTCATTGCAGGGCAGTCCATTTTAGATTTCTGATCATAGGGAGGAATCACTAAAAGTTTAAAAGGCTTTGAGAATTCTTCTTGAGCTTACCGAGCATTAACCACAAAAAAGTGTTGGGGAACAAACTAATTCAGTATTAGTAGATTAGTAGATCATGCGTAGATTGTAATGTCTTAAACATATATATCTCTATCTCTCTATCTATCTATCTCTATCTATCTATCTATCTATCTATCTATCTATCTATCTATCTATCTATCTATCTATCTATCTATCTATCTATCTCTCATCTATCTATTTGTTTTCTTAATATATATATATATATACACAGTGTGTTTCAGAGGTGATATTCAGCAGGTTCTGACCAGTTCTGGAGAACCCGTTAGAGGAAATTTTGAGTAGTTTGGAAAACTGGCAAATACCACCTCTGACTGGGCCCGCCCCATCTAGTCTCTGCCTCCTGAGTCCCAGCTGATTGGGTCTTCTTTTGTTGCCCTGCACAGGAGAACGGAGCTGGAAAGCAGGTTAGCGGGGTGGGGTGGGAATGGAGATTTTACAATATCCTTCTCCTGCTACACCAACCAAGCCACACCATGCCCACCAAGCCACATCCACAGAACTGGTAGTAAAATATTTGAATTCCACCACTGTGTCTCCTCTATGTATAATAATCTAATCCTTATTCCATTTATTTATGTAACCATTATGTCAAATACATGATTCAAGCTCGTGCAAAGAACTTGGACTTTGAGGCTAGCAGGTCAATGTGATCTCTGTCAGGATGTTGTTCCAGAGGGAGGTTTCACAGCAACTCTTGATAGCCTATGTATCTGGATCAGATAGGATGAATAGAAACAACTAGGAAAAGATGGTCCCATAAATAACCTGACCAGTGGTGGTATTCAAAAACTTTTACTACCGGTTCTGTGGGCGTGGCTTGGTGGGCGTAGCCATGTGATTGGGTGGGCATGGCTTTTTTTTTTGCAGCCCTCACTCATTTTTGGGAGCTTCTTAGCCACAGAGGAGCCTGGGGGGGGGGGCGTTTTTGCTCCCTTAAGGCTCCTCTGGGGCTCTGGAAGAAAAGGAACAGAGCATGGGAGGGGCATGCAGCACCCCTCCATGCTCCGTTTTGGGAGCTTCCTAGCCTCAGAGAAGCCTCTGGGGGGTGTTTTTGCTCCCCTAAGGCTCCTTTGGGGCTCTGGAAGGAAAAAAATGGAGGGGGAGGGTGAGCTCCTCCCTCCATTTTTTGCCTTCCTGGGCCTCAGCAAGGGGAATCCTGGCACAGCTGATCTCATCTACAGCTGATTATTGGGAGGGAAAAAAAGAAATACCTTAGATGAATGTCAGGCAGGTGGGCCGGGTGAGCAAGCATCGAGTGGTAGGGCGACTGGGTGGGGGGCGTGGCCAGCCAGTACTACCGGTTTGGCAACCCATGCCAAATTCTTGCTACCGGTTCACCCAATCCGTTGCGAACCAGCTGAATACCACCACTGAACCTGACTAACCAAGCCATGAAGTGTTTTAAATGTGACTACCTGTACCTTGAATTGTACCTGGAGCATACTGGGAATGTATGTTGTATACAGAGCAATGGTGTTATGTGTGCCGAGTGTTGGCTCTATTATTTGTTCATAGCATCACATTTTACACCAGCTTCGGAATGTTCTTCAAGGAAAACCTCATGTAGAGCATGTTCTTGGAGGTCACAAGCACCTGAGTGATGTGAGAAAGGCCCTTGATACCTAACCTAAAGACCCTCCTGCTCTTCAAGCAGGAACTGCAAGTCCAGGATGACCCCCAGACTATGCACCAGCTGTCAGCCTATTGAAGTTGTACAGATAAGAAGCACAATTAGATGAACTATTCCTACTTAATTGTAATGTTACATTAACAGAATCTTGCAAATTTGAAAGTCCTTTTCTCTCCCTTGTCTTTAGGGAGAGAAAAAAACTATGGACTGTCCTTTTTGAGACATTTGCCACATCCACTTTTCTTTTAAGGACTAAACTGCCTTTGGTCTGACCATTCTTCTGGCCATGACTCTTCCAGCCATCTCCCAAAACTATTCCCATATGACATTATATCATTTCTGACTGAGAAAGTGCCACACCATTCAGAACTAAAGATATAAGATCCCTGCAGCCAGGATGTTCAAACACCTGAAGTCACTTTGATTTGCTTGGGTAGAACTGATCCCTGTTTCCTCCAGGCCTCCCACCTTCCAGTCATTTAGACACAACCTCCATAATATCACTCAGATTACCCTGGGTGGACATATAAGCTGAAATGATACCCTACACTCAAACCTTGGCTTACTTCAGTCTGCAGAAGAAGAGAAAGCCAAAGGAGGAACAGCAAACTGGACCTCTTTCCCCACTCCCCCTCAACCACAGTGACTTGAACCAACCCCAGAGGAAGAAGGAAAAGCCATACAACATCTTGCTACCCATCCTCAACTTCTGAAACTTATCCAGAAAATTACTTTGATTGATGATATCAATCCCATCCCGCTCTTGTGTAGTAATAGTAGTAGTAGGCAAACCTTAGGACAGGTCATTCAAGAGTGTGATTAATGCTGGAATTAATAATTAATAATTGATAAATGAATTAATAATTCCAGCATTGACTGAAAGTGGGCCGCATAATCCGCTTCTTTCAAAATCCTCAGGAAGTGCCGTGCAACCACATTTCTACAAGCTTCCCAAAATAGGGAGTTGGAAACTGGATAAATGTTGTCCAGCCATGGCCTCTTGAGGAGGGGTTACACTATTGCTTTCTTAAGAAATGGCAGGTTGACCTCCTGTCTCAAAGAGGGTGTTTTCAGTTTGTTTCACCATAAATAGTCATCAGATTCATCCAACCTACTAAACCGTAAAACATCATGTGACTAATGGATAGTCTCATGCTACAAATGAAACCAAACAAACTACATTATGGCTTAATGAATTATATCTAGAATCCAATCCAACTTTTTGCATACTGTATATTTGTGCAAATATGGGAACGATGTGGGAAGGAATCTTGATTGATTGGATGTTTGAGCTCTCATCTATACAGGGACTTGTATGTACCAGCTCTGCAAGTATAATCTGTTCTTTTATTGGAGAGCAATCACTGCTTATTCACATTGTGATGTACGTGTCACTTGCAAATCGACCATCCTGTACCTGGGCAATCTAGCTATTATAAATCCAGAATTCTCCCATACCCATCCAACTTTGAAATATTGGCACAGTACTACAGCCAATAAATGACAGAGATGATTCAACTATGAAGTCAAGAATATCAATGTTACTATCACTCATTCATAGAAGTACTTTATAATGGAACTATCTGACAATGCAGAATTTATGACAATTTCTGAATGAACTGTTCATCCACAGAATAGGCCAATACCTTTCCTTTTTGTTGTTAAAAATCTCTGGGTAATTTAATCCATGGAAAATGTGTCTAGACTATACACACAGTCAATTTGAAAAAGCTGTAAGTTTTTGATAAATACTGATGGCTGAAAAGAAAAATGCATGGATATGTATTATTTAATTTGTTAGTATTTATTTGTTCTGCCATTTGTATTCTCCCAAAATAACAAAATGGATTAATTAAACAGTATACATGGAACCAATGTGAAAAAATTGGGCCTGTAAACTCACAGTTTAAAAGATATGATGTAAACATATAAAAGAAAATGAGATACAAAGTTGTTTTAAATGTAGTTTAAAGAAATGAAAAGCTGGATGGATAACATGAAGGAGCTTGAAGAGGTAACTGTGTGTCTCTGAAACTTCTATGTACTATTCAATTACATAGTTCAAAATACAGGCCAAATATTTGAAACAAATATTTAAATAAATATTCATAAATAAAAGTCAACCTATTTTGAAAAGCACCAATGGATAATACAGCTTTTAAATTTTAACTTGCTTTACTGTACATAAAATAAAGCATTAAACTCTCATTATTGATCAATCTTTCCATTATGCTAATAGTTTATAAGCAGAGAGCAAAAATATCAGACTAAAATCATACACCAAGAAACTGTCTTTTCATTGTGTCAAAATCATTTCCTTTGTTTTACTCCATGCTTAATATATCCAAAGTTTTCTAAACATTCCAAAATATTGCAATGTTTTAATTTGGGGAGTCTTAAGGGGCCAGACTTTGTTCTTTGTTTTCTGAACTAAAAAAAAGTTATTTAATCTAAGGAATGAGAATTTAAGAGCACTAAATAATAATATTTATTAACAAGAAATTTAAGATTACAATACAAGTATTCCATGAAGTACCTTTCAAATGTGACACTGATAAATAGGCATGGTACCAAAACTCTTACTTACTTTCTCTGCTTTTTCCCCCACACAAAGATCTAAGACTGTGTTTGTTTGCTTGTTTTTCTTTTTCTGCATACAGTATGTTAACTGATTTGGTAAGTGCTACGATTGTTTATCAGCATGAGATGTAACTCTTACCTAAAGAGTGAAATGGTCTCTAACTTTACACACACTGAAAGTCCAAATAAAGAAAGGAAAGGAGACATCAAATAAATGTGAGCTTTTAGAACAAGATTAGACCATCCACAATCCACATGCATGGAAATATATGTGGATTGTGGATGGTCTAATCTTGTTCAAGAAGCTCATATTCATTTAACGTCTCCTCTCCTTTCCTCTCCTTACATGCATCATTGAGCAATTGTGGTACTCAAAGACAGTAAGAGCATATCCAATGTTCAGCTTGGCATTGTAAAAAAGACACAGGATGTCATAACAAAGTTATAGAAGACAAATTATCCTTAAGTATAAAATTAAGATAGCATTTCAGGAATCATTTAATGTGCTACTTGCCCAAATCTGTTAGCTATTTTGTGCAAATGTTGAGTGCATTATTTTCATATTTGGTACATAATTAAAATCTCTTCATCTGTATTGTACAAAGGTATGAGCATTTGTATGTTTGTGGGTGTACTGTTTTACACATATAGTATACTCAAATATGCACAGACTGGGAAAGTCTGTAGTAACATTACACTTTGAAAGAAAATCTATGTCATGTTCAGTCACCTGGGAACAACATTTGGCATGTGTTCATTTATCTAATTTGATACCTAGAAGCTACATATTCCCAGGACAGAAGTCATGCTATAACAGAGTAAATTGAGCTGTTCAATTCAAGGCCGGATTTTACTGCTGAAGGCTTTTCCTACACAGCATTATTTTTTATAATTTTGCATAAATCAATGACACTTAAATAATATATTTTTTGTGACTTGACTATGAAATAAAACTTCAGATGAGAAAAGAGGCAGGTTGTATAATGTTATGAGGTTATGATTTTTGTTTGTTCATTAATAAAATAACTTTCAGAATGTAAAAATGTTGGACACATGCTAGTGTGAAAATGAAATAAAGACCAATATAAGAATAACATGTAGTGTTGTAAGTAGTAAACACTAAAGCTAAATAACCTTACAGGGAGTTTGGGATACTTCATAAAGGAAGTTAAGGACAAATCCAGAAAACTAGTTGTTGAAATATGATAGGTCAGTGGTTGCCAACCAGTGGGCCAGGGACCACTGGTGGTCCACGAGAAAATTTTGGTGGTCTGCAGAGAAATGTCACTCCCAAAGCAACCCTCAAAGCAATCAATCCAGGCTGCATAGGAACACAAGCTGTGCCACCCACATGCCCCGTGGGAATGCAAGGCTTACATCGCTCGCATTGTGAACAACACAAGGTAGTGAGGAAAGGGGGGAAAGGTCGGAGGGGGACTTGCCCCATGTGCCCCATGTGCCTGACCTGGCCGCCAGGCTGCTTCTTTCTGCTTCAGCTTTTGGCTGCATGCAAGGAAAGCAGCAAAAGTCTTTCTTTCTCTCCCCCAACTCTACCAGAAATGAATCTTTGGCAAGGCATCCTGTTCCAAGAGGCTAAGCTGGCATCACAGGTCTCACAAAGACTCATTCCTGGTAGAGTTTGGGGGAGAGAGAGAAAGACATCTGCTGCTTCTGCTGCTTTCCTTGCATGAAGCCAAAAGTCTCTGTCTAGGTCTCTCTCCCCCTGAGAATGGAGCTGGAGAAGGTATCCTGTGACCCCGAATAAAGAATGATTAATCGGTAGGAAAACGGGGTGGGGAATTTTCCTGCAGACTTTTTTTTGGTATTTTCCCAGGGTCTCTGCTGCTTTCTGCAGAGATCCTAGGAAAACGTCAGCAAGCCACCATCAGTCAAAATTCATATTAGTGGTCCGTGGGATTTAAAATTATGAGTTTGGTGGTCCCTGAGGTCCAAAAGGTTGGCGACCCCAGTGATAGGTCACTTAATGATCATTCAGAATTGTGACAGACTCCCCCAAATTACATATGACCCTTTTCAAAATGATGATGGCTGCAACACCCTGGGGTCTTTCAATCTCATAACTGTACATGCTGTAGTGCTCCCTTACCTCTCGCCCCCCCCCCACTCTACCCTGCGAGGACCCTGCAGCATTTGGGCCTGGTCCCCATGCCTCCTGGAAGCAGTCATCATTTTCAGCCTTCTAACAATTTCCTATGGAAATGGTGTCTGTTTTTGGAGTTTTCCACTCAGATCAGCATCATCAGGAGATTGCAAACCTTGTCCTTTGGGAAGCCAACCCCTGCTTTTTTTATTTATTGTTTTCTTTGTTTAAGAAATGTTGCTTTCTGGGGAAAGGAAGAAGATTTAACAAGGGAAAGGTTTTAGGAAAAGTTTCTGTCCTGATGCTGCTGCCTTTGTATGAAAGGACTTTAGCAAAAGCCAGGAAAATGTTTGAAGTCTTCCAACAGTGAGATGATTGGAACAGATAGTCTGAAAGGCTGGGAACTGATCTTTGTTTTGCCCCAGGAAGGCAGGCCCACCTTGGCAGAAAGAAGGGCAGCAGCAGAACTAGGAAAGGCAGATGTTCCCAATGCTTTCCTTCCCTATTGTTTTTGCTGATAAAACTGTCAGCTGTGCAGGGTGCATGCATGTGAGCTAGTGGGAGGTATTGCGGAAGAAGAACAAGCTCCTTTTCCGTAAGCCATATTCCTCCTTCCCTTTCAGAAACAAACTTCATTTTGAAGAACCAACAATTACTACTCTGAAAATGGTACTTAGTTCTAGGCTGCAGTTATGTGGTCTAGGAACACCAAGGGACAGAGCCAGGGTTGAGATTCAAATTTTTTAACAACCGGTTCTGTGGGCGTGGCTTAGGTGGTGGGCGTGACTTGGTGGTCATGTGACTGGGTGGACGTGGCTTGGTGGTCATGTTATTGGCTGGATGTGGCCAACTCAATATTACTCACATCGAGACACGTATCTCCTCGCCTGGCCTCTCATGACTATGGGGATGCTGCAACAGTCGTAAGTGTGAAAAATGGTCATAAGTCACTTTTTTCAGTGCCATTGTAACTTTGAATGGTCACTCCACACAAGCAAAGTACCAGCAAAGGAGGAAAAAAAAAACTCCAGAGAAGTTCCAGAGACAGGAAGTCTAGTCCTGCCAAGAATATAATAAGGGTTAATGGAGAGGCAGTTTCTGTAAGCAACACCAGAATGTTTCCTTCCTGCCTTCCTTACAGGATTAGGCCAGTAATTTCTTCTTTTTTTAAAAAAAACAACAAGTTTTATTAATTTCAGAAACAAACAAATCATCATCAACCATTACATATTTGAACCTTTTTCCATTATAAATTTTACAAGTCAGATAAAACCTTATCTTATACAATACAATTCTATTTTAAACCATTTCTAAATGAGCATAAAAACATCTCTTGTCCTCTATTTCTTTCTGACTTGATTATCGTCATTCTCTTTCTGTGTTTCTAGAAGGTTTCACCAATACTTCTCAAAAACATAAACAGACACAAACAAACATATAAAAAATCTTTTAGTAAAGTAACTTGGCCCCCGGTACCTCTCTTTATATGGGCTTTAATTATATTCATGCTCATCTTACAGATCATTACCTATTTTATTTACCATTCTGTATCTTCTATATATACTTCTCCACACATTTCACTCTTCATAATTCTATCTTATTCAATCCATCTTAATTTAAATCATTATATTTGTATCTTTTGCCCATCCTTTATTATCCCTCTATCTCATTCCTTATAATAAAAAAAAAAAAGAATTTCTCCTGAAATCTCTAATCAGAGTATGATGCCTTTCTATCCTCTCCCTAAATATTAGATTAACATTTAAAATGACACCTAATACCCAATCTGATTCTGCTTGGTACATTCTATCTATTAATTTTTACTTTTAATAACAATAAAAACAGAGTAATAAATCGAAAATGTTTAAATACATAGTATCCTCCTAAATACGTAGTTAAATAATAAATCTAAATAATAAATCTTATAGCATTCTCATTGCCTTTCCCTTCAATATTTTATTACATTTTAAAAATCAATCATTATTAAACATTTCAACATTTTAATTTCTTATTAACTCTTAAGCCATTCTAATTTTCTATTTCTAATACAAATATTACAATACCGTCTTATGTACCTTGCAAAATCTTTTTTAAGAAAATTTATACTTCACCCTTTATCCCTAAAAAAGATTCCTCTTTTCCCATCCAATTTTAAAACTTTGTGGCTTTTCTCCGCCTTTCCCCTTTCTTTCTTCCCCCACCAGATCTTCCTACCCCCCTTCTTCTAACCTCTGTCTTGCTGGCATCCCTTCTCTGTTGTATTCCTTTTCTCTTGTTTGCTATCATTGTATTTATTTTGCATCATATTTTTCTCTTTCTTAAATGTTTTTTAGATCTTAAGTCCTTCATTTTCCTCGCTTTCTTCCTTCCTTCTTTCTTAGATAAATTTTGGGATTCATTAAAGATGGTGTCTTCGTCTTCTTCTTGTTGTTGTTCCATCTGTCGCATTGTCTGTTCATAGTTAACCAGCGCCATTTCTAAAAATAGAAAAGCTTTTTCCATACCATCTTTACAGGCTGCTTTTGTTTGCTCATATTCATCCCTCAGTTCCTCAAAGGAGAAAGCCATTATAAATTTTTTCTTTTCTTTTTCCCCTCTTTCTTCTTACTCCAACCAAAATATTCCAAAAGAAAAGTAGGACAATCCCAAAGTCCACAATCCTCAATCAATCCAAGCCAAGCCAAAATTTCCTCTTTCTCTTCCAGGGGTAGTATCAGACAAAGGAAAAAAGAAAATCCAAATCTGTGTTTTGAAGCCTTATTAAAATTTTATTTCTGTCTCCAAATCCTTAAGGCATCTCCTCCAACAAAATCCAACCAGATAAATATAATTTTTGTCCTCTCCCTTCCGACTTATCCCATAAAGCTAGTTTTACCTGAAACAAAAACAGGTTTCTCAATATCCGTTTGTTAATTCCGTCGGGAGGGAGAGTAAACTTTCCTTTCAGCACCTCAGAATTGCCGCTTACTTTCTCTTGTGGAAAGAATCATCCAAAAAAGCCATCACTTCCAGGAATTAAATTAAATATATCTCAGAGTCCTGGATCGACCAAGAAGACTTTCACTTTTAAAAACTTTCTCCTCTTCCTCCTGCGCATACTTGCCCAGCTGCCGGCTTCTTTGTGGCGGCCATTACGGACCGCCGCTATGCCGTCTTGGTAAAAGGGGTTCTGCCGGCCAGGGGGGGTCTGCAACACCCCAAACCCTTTTCCGGATCCCCCTACCTTCAGCTGCCCCTGCAGGGCAGCCTTGCTCCGCAGCCTTTCGGATCGGAGCCCCAAAAGCGGCTAGCGCGGCAGGGATCGCGCAGCTTCGCGAATCCCTACCGCTCGCAAAGCCGACAAACCGGAAATTCAGGCCAGTAATTTCTTCTAACAACCGGTTCTCTGAACTGCTTAGAATATTAACAACCGGTTCTAGCGAATAGGTGCGAACTGGTAGAATCCCACCCCTGGACAGAGCACTTGCTCTCATTCACAATGCAATGGAGCTTCCAAAAGGAGGACTACATTAAAAGGTAAGTGAGCAATTGGTGGGGAGTAGCATGTGGGATCCTAAAAGGCAGGAAGCAGAACATGGGGTATCTCAGGGGTTAGAGGAGCCCCAAGGCAAGTAGGCCTCCCAAGATATCCTTCACCCTTGAGCCACCCTATACTCCTCTTAATGTTCCACAAGTTCCTTTAACGATTGCATGGGGGACAGCAGGGATGATTGGTTGTTACTTGAGATAGTTCTTTTAATGTTCATCTTGATGTAATGGGCAGGATCCATTTTAGTCATAACTCAAGGACTACATAGAGATGGCAGCAGCAACGGGTTATAAATGTTTGCATCTCTTTGCTGCCATCCAGAGGTTGAATGGATTTCTACAAACCTGATCTGACATTTAAAGATAAGCACACCCAAAAAAAAAAAATTTAAGATATTTGTGAGTTAATTTTGTAGGGAAATTGAAGTGTAAGCTTTAGATTAATTTGATGGGTAATATTAACTACTATCACTCATTAAAAATGTGTTTGTCTTATATATTTTGTTGAATACCTATATTTCTCAGTTCTGATTAGACTGATAATATATTGGATTTATCTTTTCCGCAAATATCTTCAGAGATGTTCATGATTTGACAAGTTGGGAAAAATCAGTTTCCAAACTGGTCTCTAAAAGATTTCCAATCTTGAAAAAAATCCCCAAATGTGGTCATACTTCTTTTTAAATTCATTTAAAGAATTACTATACATTGTAAACCCTGTCACTTTACAGCATTTTTCCATTTTCAAACACATTTTTTCCATATCAATTCATCAGCTGTGAATCAAGTGGATTATGTACTAATAAAGGAAAATATTTGTAGTTTAGGGTTGAAATGAGAGGCCCTTGGTGCACTCTGAGTTTGCTTGTTTCCTTGCAGATGTTTTGTTACCCTAACTAGGTGCCATCATCAGTACGAATCCTATCAATGTTAGGATTGTGTACTTTTGGCAGGAAAGGACTGGCATGGTGGCAACATGCCGGAAGCACCTATAAGATAAATTCAGGAAAACTAGAAGAGTATTTTATCTTACACAAGATACAGACCCATTATGTAAGGGGAGGAGAATTTATTAAAAAAAAATTTATTATTCTTTTCAGCATCCAGTCAGAATGGGTTTTTATATGTTTAATGTTTGGGTCATTTTTTTTCTTTTTTTACCTTTTATGTACACATTTGTTCTTTTTGTTGTTGCTACTGTTGGATGTATGCTTTTTATATATACATGAGAAAAGTCTTTTATCTTGTTGCCATATTAGCAAGGTTCAAGCTGCATTTGACAATCAGATCCTGAAACGGAGGTTCCTGGCAGCAGTTTAGTTTTCTAACACTTCCTTGAAAGCTGGCCCCCCAAAATGCAAGGTAAGAAATGTAAGCTAGGAAATACAAGATGGCCTCCTTGCTTCCTTTTTAGCATTGAGGAAATATATTGCTAAATAAAATATCAGAACTTTCATGGGATAAGATGAAATGCAACAGTCAGTCAAAGAAAAAGGAGCTAGAGTGAACTGAACTACTGAACATAAAGTGTTCAGTAGCTTATAAAAAGGATAAGCTGCATTAGTAACAGCTGCAATATAATCTTTCAGATTATTTTCTTCCATTATTAAGGAATATTCCATGGCTTCTCAGGAGAAAAAATTAAAACTAAACTGTTTTTTCACAGATACACATCAAATATGATCACATTCTTGAACACACGCTAGTTTTTTTTAGTGAGAAAAACAATCCTGAAAACACTTTATGTCCTGAAAGAAATCAGTAATATAGACAATTTGTGAATTTGTCTGGGTTGATCTGTGAGAGAGAATCCATGTGATCTTAACAAATGGAACAAATTGTCCAGCTACCATACCAGTTAAGAATGAATGTTATTAGGGTGCTGCTACTGCCTTTCAATTGGACTACAAGATAAACTGATTATACTTAGGATCTTAGGTGAACTATGTTCATCTGCAGGTGATAAATTGCTATTGCCTTATGAACGGTCTGGCTGACTAATCAAATTTCATACGAAATTTGCAAGGAAAGAAGACTATTAGAAACCCAATTTGAGATCCTTCCTGAATTTATTTATTTATTTATTATATTTCTTTGCTGCTCATCTCACCTTGAAGTGATTCTGGGCAGCTTGCAACATTAAACACAACATTATATGTAAATGTTATGTTATTTTTACTTTTGGAATGCTGAACATGTATTTTTGAACACAGCAAGAACTAAATCCCCAAAGAGAATTATATAAACACTTGTCAGTAAGGACTTGCATAATGGGTTATACAAGATGATGAGGATTCAAGTTGGAAAATACTGTAACTTGATAAATGATCTTTGTCTTTATAAGTGCTGGAAATTTCCTGTGTCAAGACAGAGACTTCTGTAAGTTTGTGTGTGAAAATATTTATGAGCCAGGGCCAGAAATAATCTTAAGTGCTTAAACTTGTTGCTTGCATTAAAAAATAGTAAGAGTTTGTTATTATAAAACCAGTATTTGCATTATTCTACAATGTCTGCCAAAACTGTAGTTAAGCACTATTAAGTTGGTCTAGATACCAAAGAAAATGAATAAACTGGCACAGTATTTGCTCTTGATGTTGAATTTGCTACTATTTAACAATAAATTATTTCTTTTTTAATTTTTTTAAAAATATTTTAAAATAAAGTTTATTTAAAACATTTTAAAAACAAACGAACATATAAACAAATATATATACATATATACATTTTGCAGTGAAAGTTGATCAATGGTTACACATTTTTTAACATTTTTTTAACAATGATGTGATCTGCCTTGTTTCAATACCTTCTTCGTTCTTTCCATGTTTTAGTTTCACAAAATGCTTTATGATTAAACGCACGTCTTCAATAACTTTATAACTTATCCAGTTGTCAAATATTGCCTTTTCTTTAACCATTCATACCAGCAATTCCATGTTTTATAGTAATCACTATCTTGGTTATTTTTTAGTAGTTTAGTTAGGCTATCTATCTCTGCACACGTGTATTTTTTTGATGACCATCTCCTCAGAAGGGGTGGTAGACAATTTCCAATTTTGTGCATAGCTTATTCTAGCTGCCGTTATAATGTGTAAAATTAGATATTGGTATTTTTTTCCCCATTTTTGAATCTATCATACCCTGCAAGAAAATTTCGGGTTCAAGTTTTACTTCTTGTTTAGTTATATTTAAAATCCAATTTTTGATATTTTTCCAAAACTTTTGTGCAAATGGACAGGTCCACCACATATGAAAATATGTTCCCTGGATGCAGTTACACTTCCAACAGTTTGGGGGGAGGTTCGGGAACATCTTAGCCAGTCTCACGGGTGGCAAGTGCCAATGATACACCATTTTATAGAGGTTCTCTTTATACGAGGCTGACATAGTTAATTTGTAGTTTGTTTCCCAAATATATATATTATCCTTAAAAAATAGCAAATAAATCAAACCAGAACTTACATTGTTTGTTGTCCTGGAAAAACCTCCTTTCCTGTTATCCCATTGTCTAGTTCAACACATGCGCTTAAACCAGGTTTAGTGAAGTAGCTGCATTGTATATATTAAAAGATATGGTGTACCTAGGTAAATATTTAAAAGGAATTGCTTCCATGAATTAAATCTGTTTTGTTTAGAATTATGTATCAGAAAAACTAGAATCATAACTGATTGCTGAAATATAATATCTCACATTCTTTAGCCAAATCTTTTAGATTGCCCCTCACAAAGTTTAAGAGGAATGATTGGATATTACTCTTCTTGCTAAAAGACTAGAATAATAGATTTCACTTTGTTTGGTATGAGGAAGAGATAAATTATTGCCACCTTGACTGTGGGACTAATTCCATTTACAAACATGAACTCAAATAGAACAGATGATTAATATCCAACCAGCACTCACATTGTTTTCCTAAAGTTGGTTTAGTAACTATTGTGTAATTTGGATAGGTAAAGCATCTGTTGATTTTTGTTTAAATAGCCTTTGAACAATTTCCTAATTTTCCTAATATAGCAAAAAGTAAAAAAAGGTTATCACGAATCACAAATGTTAGGGGATCCAGTAAAGATTTCTTCTGATAAAGGGTGGAAAATTGAATGATGACTGAAAGTGAAAAAAATTCCTAGTTTGATATTCCTTGTTATTTTCTAGGCACTACAATGAGGGAGAGCAAGGATACTACATTGAAAATAAAACATCCCCACATTAGTCCATTCATGATTCTTATTCCTTTAAATATTTTTAGGGCTTGGGGCTAGGAACAAAATCAGAGCAACCTAGAGATTCCTAGCAGAAACCTAGTGTCAGATGTACCTCATTCCCATTGAAGTTGCTTTGACTCATTCTTCTCAATGACTGGTGATGTGTTGAAGGACAGTGCAGTCAGAAGATTCAAACAATTGTATGTTTCAGACTCATGAATGGATAACACCATTCAATTATGATACAGGATAAGAACTGGAAATAACAGGAAGAAATCTCGGGATTGCTATAGTTTTTGCTCATTCAAGGTTAGATGTTTAGCATTAACTCAGCCGTACAGGGCCTCAAACTGAAATAATTTACAGGGTTGTTGTGAAGATAACAGAAAAACGTCTGAAGGAAACTGGAGCGAAATGTACAAACGAGCTCTCTCTCATATTAAAGGTAATAAGCTCTCTCTGTGGCATATTTGAGTTATCTCCAATTCTTTTTACTAGCCCCTTTTTATTTTGGCAGCCTGGGTGTGTTATGGTTTCCTTCTATTAAAGCTTCTTGCTGGGCCCAAGGAAGCATGCCTTCTCTGTCATGTCCTCTGGGAAGCATCCTTTCAGAAATAAGGCCAGTGCCTTCCCTCCTAGCAGTATGGATATGGAAAGCTTTGAAAACCTGACTTTGCTCCCAATTAATGTATTATTATTAATTTTTGGAAGGAGAGGATATTGTTTTGTTTCATTTGTATCATTTATAGATAATTTAAATCTGTGTGGTTTACAACTTGTCTGTTTCTATATATATATTTTAATTTCACACACTTCTCAGACTTCATTGAAGCTTGTTCATTATAAGAAATGTAAATAAATGTCACACATGCACACACATTCTCTCTCTCTGTGTAATATGAGTTGGAAAGTGCCATTTAAAAAAAATCAAACTTCTTGCTATATTTTAAGTTTGGAAAAAAGGTCACCTGATCTCCCACATAGGGAATATTTCTTTTGCTGTTCTTCTCTTACTCATGAGCTTTATTTTTTTCCTCTCACAGATTAAGCTAATCTGTTTTCCTCACTATACTCTTAAAAGGATTATTTTTGAAGAAGAATCCCTTTATTGCAATTTAGATCAATGGACTAAAGAGAGAAATATTACTATTGCCGATCATAAAATACTTTCTACAGAAAGTTATTAATTTAAAAAACAAATGGTTAAATTATGATGGTGATTGTGACAAATATTATTTCTGTAATTTGAATATCTGACACTGACAAATGTTACAAACTCTTTTAAAGAATGATTGTTTGAAGAGCTGGTATTCAGCAGATTCTGACCAGTTCTGGAGAACTGGTAGCAGAAATTTTGAGTAGTTTGGAGAACTGGCAAATACCACCTCTGACTGGAGATTTTGCAGTATCCTTCCCTTGCTACACCCACCAAGCCACACCCACAGAACGGTAGTAAAAAAAATTGAATCCCACCACTGATTGTTTCCAATTCCCTTATGAACATTCTGGGAACATTTTATGAACATTTCGGATGTAAAATATCTTATAAACATTTGGGATGTAAAATATCAAGCAAATATTTCATTGATACTGTCATAAG